>NW_018734854.1:0-183405 GCF_002204515.2 Aedes aegypti
TATTTTGCATGAAAAGCAAAAGTGTTATTTTTCTCGCGTCTCCAGAGTGATTTCTTTCTCAGTTAGTCTGTACGCGTTTAATGAAGCTGAAAGTGGATTGTGGCTGCTCAGTTGAGGAAGAAGGATCAATTGGTAAGCTCGGTTCATGCTTTTATTTCAAATCTGTTAAATATGCACATGTACATTTGATCATTACAACTGTGTTACGATTTTCAACAAACTATAAATGGTTCGTCATTAACAGTGTCGGCATAAACTCTTATTAATAAATTATTTATATTCTACATATTTTTTCACAATACCCCTTTCCTTTTACCCCTATTTTTGTAATAAGGAAATAACTTTGAATGGTTCGACTCTATAAGTGTAGACTTGCAAAAGGATCACTTTATTCAACAAACTTTGAATGGTTTGCCACTGTAAGTGTCGGCATAAGAGTGTTCTGTGGTCCAGCCAAAGTTTTTCCTCTTTTTAATATGAGTAAGCTTGAGCTTTCGTCCTGACAGCTATACGAATGGCTGCGTTTAGCTACTTTTCAACAACTTTGAATGTTCGTCACTTCAAGTGTCGACATTATTTTCTTCTACATGGAAATTTTGAATACATTATACTTGAAAGCATATTTATATCTTAAAATAATCGTTTACCATGGTCCAATCGCTTATCAAAGTAAATCTGTGACCCAACGATCCTCCCCACTAACAAACATCCCTCCCCAGTAAACCTTTGTGGAGATGCAGAGGAAAACACGTTCTCAAAATAGCAAAGGTACACACTAACATTCCTTCCTTCAACCCCAACTGACTACAAGACGTGGCCGGCGCCGTTATGACCCTGTATGAATAGAAGAACTGAATTATGCACACTGAAGAAAATTATGGCCAATCCCAGCCAAACTTCTAGTTGGTTCTTTGTGCATCTTCACTGACTTCGGTCAATCACGGAATAGCTACCATTGATATATGTAGGTCAGTCTAAGCTAAGCTGAGCAAGCTAATTAACTTGTTAAATCCTCCGCCACATGTTTCGCCATTCACTCGGTTCATGGCCTCCTCTCCATCCTCGACTGCGATCCACGCTCAATCCACCTAGCTCGCTGCGACCCTCCCCCCTTCTTGTTCCGACCGGATTCGAGGCGAACACCATCTTTACAGGGCTGTTGTCCGGCATTCTTGTAACATGCCTTGTGTTCACCGTAGAGTTGAACGAGCTCGTGGTTCATTCTTCGCCGCCCACACCGTACTCCTGTACGCCGCCAAAGATAGATCTTCCTTAGCACTCAGCGATCGAGAAACCCCAAAGAGCTGGCAAGTCCTCCTCGAGCATAGTCCACGTCGCATGCCCGCCAGAGATCTTCTTGCAGTTTTGCACACAATCCATAGTTGCTCTAATCAATCTTGTGAGCTTCCCTCGTCCATGGTCTTCCATAGCTCTACACGAAAAATACTGTCGTACGCCGCCTTGAAATCGATGAACAGATGGTGCGTAGGGACCTGGTACTCATGATATTTCTGGAGGAATTGTCGCGAAAAGATTCTGGTCTGTTGTCGAGCGGCCGTCGATGAAACCTGCTGGATAACTTCGCATGAACTCGCTATAGGTGATAGACGACGGAAGAGAAGCTGGGATAGCGCTTTGTAGGCAGTGTATATGATAGTGATTGCACGATAATTTTCACATTCCAGTTTGTTGCCTTTTTTGTAGATAGGGCATATAACGCTCTGCTTCCACTCCTCCGGTAGCTGTTCCGTTGCCCAGATTCTGACTATTAACCGATGCAGATAAGCGGCCAACCTTTCCGAGCCCATCTTGATGAGTTCGGCTCCGAACCATCCTTGCCAGCGGCCTTGTTGTTTTTGAACTGTTGAATGGCATCTTTAACTTTCTCCATCCTGTAAGTTGGTTGCTTTCCACTATCCGCTATGCTGACGTAGCTATCGCCTGTCCTTCTGTGCCTATGCTATCTGCGCCATTCAAGTGTTCAACGTAGTGCTGCTTCCACCTTTCGATCACCTCGCGTCAGTCCGTCAAGATGTTCCCATCCTTATCCCTTCGCCGGAAAACCATGTTCAGACATTATCTGCCACGCTGCCTTGAAATCAATAAACAAATGCTAGGTCTGCAAGTTATAATCCCGGAATTATTCTAGAATCTTACGCCACGTGAACATTTGATTCATTTTCAAGCAGCCCTCACGAAAACTAGCCTGATATTCGCCGACAAAGGGCACCTCCAGCGGTTTTAGTTTGTCATAAAGGATGCGTATTTTATATGCAAATTCAACAGGGTAATCCCTCTGTAATAGGCGTACTCCAGTCCGTACCCTTTACTTATAGATTGGGCGTCTGAGGCCATCCAACCATTCGGTAGGAATCCTCCCATACCTTCTGAAGTACACGGGAGATCCTTGGTTAAGCTGCTCACTTCGTGCTTGAGAAGCTCGACCGAGATCTCGTCCTTCCCTGCCGCCTTACAGTTCTTCAGCAAACCTCCATTTTAACCCATATCTGCCCATCAAATGGAAACAAGTTCAAATTGCTGCCATTTTGGCATTTCTTGACGGATTGTCTTCGTTTTAGTTCGAATGGAATCGTCTGGATGTTTTGTTTTTCAAACATTATTGGAGCTTTTGGTGGTGCAGCTAGATGACAGTTCCAGTGGCTTAGTTGTGAACCAGGTTTAAAAAAATTGGAAAAAATTTGGGCTTAGGGAATTTGTTCAACTATTGTTCTATTTCTAGGTAGCAAGCTTCCGAATTCTCACTCACTCTCACGATAATGGATTTCTCCCTCACCACAATTTTCAGCGAAAAGCTGCCTTGCGAAATTATCCGTCTATAAAACTAAGCGAAAATAGATAATGGCACAACTTCCACAGCTGTGAGAATTTTATTTTCTCCTTTTCCTCTCCATGGAGAACTTTTCATGTGTCCATCGCTACAAGCAGTAGTTGCTTTTATGCTTCAAGTTAACTACTACTTTCGTCGAGTCGATGTGGTACCATGGTTAGCATGTACGCATCGCGGTAGTTTTTAGCAATGTTCTAGGTTCGAAACCCGTCGCCGGCACTAGTTTTTGTTTATCCACACAGTGATAATTTTCGGGAGCAGTTGGTGAGCGAGAAAATGATGGAGTGAAAAAGAAATTATCCCTGAGTGAAATGATTTTTGGTTATCCTCCATCGTTACTCTAGGGGAAAATAAGTGTGAGCGAAAAAAGATGTTCACATGAGAAAGCGATAAAAGCATTCTCCTTACGTGTGAAAAATCGTAGATTTCGCATCATTGATACGAAAATTCAGAACCCTGCTAGGTAGCCAATACCCTTAAAATGATTTTGTTCGATCATTCTTGAGCTGCTTTTTTCAAAATGAAAATGTTCAATACCCAAATTTACCAGTTAGAAAAATGGTTTATCTTGGGGCGGTTTCACGGAGGTCTCATAAATAATCGAAAAAATACCTAAGGCCAAAGCGACTCTCATTGTCTAATTTAATTCTCACATGGCGCAGGAAGTTGAAATAAAAAAAAGAAAAAAATTGAAATGGAGACTGAATTAAAATAAATTAGTTGGATAAAATATGACTGAAAAGGAAGTTGGGGTAAGTTGGGACCCACTGCAATGACATCAAAACGGTGGATATTCCCAAAAATTCTAAAAATAAAACTAGACATCTAGACGATTCCATTCGAACTACAATGGAGGCAATCCGTCAAGAATTTCCAAAATGGGCATCAATTTGATTTTTTTTTCATTGCTGCGCGGATACGGATTAACCTCTCCTATGGTCGGTGCATCCAAAACTTGGCTATCTTCTACATTATTCATCCTATTTATCACTACATTTCCATTTTGGATGTTCAACAACTACTTAAAAGATTCTACCCCATTACCCTGAATCCCATTACCCCGAATGGCATTGACCCGAACGCCATTACCCGAATTCCAATACCCCGAACGACCCATCACCCCGAATGACATTACCCCCAATTCCAAAACCATGGGGAAATGTTATCAATATTATCATGTCAAGATAATTGTAAATTCGGGGTGATGGAATTCGGGGTAATGGTACATTCGGGGTAATGGATTTCTGGGTGATGGCATTCGGGGAAATGGTATTCGGGGTAATGGGGTAGAATCACCATACTTTCTTCGGGCTGACTTTCTTGATGTGGTGGATTCGCTGCTCTGTACCGCTCACTATTCTGTCGGGTACCGTACACGAGCATACGGCTTCTGACAACATTCTTCACGTCTGTCGTTCTCTGGCACACTTCATCAAACCAGTCGTTTCTTCTTCGTCGTTGACCAGTGCCAATCACTTCCTACGCCACTGTGGCCACAGCTTCGTGTAGAGAGTCCTACAGGCTGTTGATACCTCCAGAAACATTGATTCGTCCCAACTGCTCATCTAGCTGCGCGCGATACTGTGCAGCTACCCCATCTATCGAAAAGTGTTGGATATTGAAGCTCAGAGTTCTGTTATTTTTGGAACTCATGACGCTGGATAACCGCTCCCCTAATTTAGCTTACAAAAAGTTAATGATTCGAGTGAATACTAGGGCCCCGAAAGGTTCTGACATCTAGGACATCTGAAAAATGTCACCCATCAACCTGCACGTGTTCTATTTGGGAACAGGATTCGCCATTCGAGTGTCGTCATCACACCTGTGGATATTCTTGCGTGCAAAGTAGGTATTGCTGATTGCCATCCCTCTAGCAGAAGCGAAGGTTTACAATCGCAGTTCATTATCAATGGGAACGGAATAGAGGCCTTTCCGTTCCAACGATGGGTCAATATAATCCTTCTTCCCCGATCTGCGCATATGCACCGCCGACTATCTTGTCATTTTTTTTTTGGCGCTCTCCGTAGGCCTTATCTAGGCGCTCATAGAATTCATCCTTCATATCATCGGGCTTATCCTTCGTTGGCGCATATTTGCTTGTAAGGATACCGTGATCGAAACTAGACAGCCAGAACACCAGAAAATTTAATCAACTGATCAACGCCAGCGAGTGACCGATCGAATTTTCAGCTTAAAAGACTGACTGGTTCTTTAGTTATGGGCTATTGAAAATTTGAGATGTGTCTCCGTTGCATTTTCATTTTAAGATGATCCTTTGGTTTGCACCAGCTTCAATGTTCCAATTCCACAAACAAACATAAGTATGTGTTTAACGAATGCCACGTAGCTTCAAATGAATACGTAATATTACGCAAATGGAATTCATGTTAATAGAAGTAACAAAAACGGAAGCTTCAGTGTCCATGTACAAAACACGTCTATAAACCCCAGTTTCCACCATCACAATGAGTAGACAACAATTGTCCTCAGGAACAGTACGGCACAGCCCACGTCAAAGTGGTTCATTGTTGGGCAGCAAGCATGCGAGGCCCACGGGCAGTCGGAATCGAGCCACCTCCGTCCCTCGAAAGCCCAACTGAGTGGCTCGGAAAGAAAGAACCGCATTCTCATTGCCACTCAACGATGCTTTTCATGTGTGCTTTCCGTGCCATAGTTGTCATCGCAGCTCAAATTGCAGCACGTTCGCCACTTTCTGCGTTATGTGCTGTTTACTACTGCTGCTGCTGCAAGGCTCAACTCGTTGCTTCACTATTTTTCGCTTTGTTTCTATGAGAATACCAACGATAGTTAGTTGTAGCTAGTAGGATAACGTGACGAGGATCATTTTTTCTCCACAAAGCTTTTTTTTCTTTGCATAGACAGACACCTGCAGTTTAAACCAGACAAGGCCAGCAGAAAAAGCCCCGAAGCAAGTTCGCTGTATTGCGCTCTATAGTACAAACAGGCCTATTGAGGATTTACTCTATACATGACTACATGGTTAACACGACGCCCACGTTGAATGCGATATTGGAATTTCCTTTGTTGAATTGTTGTGGAATACTGCAATTTGGAATGAACATTGAACAGTTTGTGGGAATCCGAGGCACGTCTGCTACCGCTTTCTATTTAATTGTGAAACTAAATGGATAAATTTCAATCGAAGGCATGTCCGACATTGTCCTGTAGATGAGCTACATCACGCCCGAAACCGGTCGACAAAAGGTAAAATTTTTAAAACTTTTTTGACGATTGTAAGAACGATAAGGGTTATGTCTTGTCTCGCGTCGCGTCTTGTTTGTGTCCTTTAGTTCTTACGTTAGCACACAACACAAAATGAGTAATTTTATTGTAAAAAAGTAACACATTCAAAAATTAATATCGTATCATTCAGAATTGGGTTTTAATCATTCATATTACTATCAGCATAACAAAAATTCTAGTAATAGATAGTGGAATGTATAACCGAGTTCTTAAAGAATCCTATGAATATTTAGATGTTAAAATGGTTGAAACGAATACCACATATAGGTTTACCACAAGAGCATCAAAGGCAGCTGCTAATCTGTTCTCTACCATCAGAAAAGAGCTATTTTGGGAACTAAACAAAATATAAGCACATATGCAAAGCTAAGCGGAGTAAATACATCCAAACAGCTTTCCCAATGTGAGCATTTCAAAGGTAGATATATCACCGTCCCGATGACGACGAAGAAAGGACGGACGGAGCAGAGAAAATACCATGCAGCTACTAGCAGGTTAACCTCTTTTCAACAACCACACATGAATGGAAGAAGGCTCCACTGAAGGGCCATCTATTTACTGCTGCTGACCTAGTGACTGCTTCGCGAATGCACCAATCTCTTTGTCTGCGATGAAAATTGCTTTCTTATTGTATGTGTCACCAATTTGCCACTGGATGCAGTGGGGTTTGGCGAACCATGGAAACCCCAAAGAGGAGCTTTCAATGAGAAATAAAACATTAAACGACTTGGTACATGCCGCTTTCCATTGACTCACACTATGTAGATACATAAGCACAAAGGCTGTCGGTCTCTGTATTTGACACTTGCAAATTGCGATTCTTCGAAACACTGTAAAACTTTCCATTCATTAACCGGGAAAATCCACTTGTGCAGCGATTATCAGCACGAAAGGTCGCACGAGAGAAACATGCACACTTTCCTCTCATATTCGGAGAAATGATGTCAAAAAGGTTGCCAAATTGTTTTACTGATCAAAAAAATGTTATTTTAAAATGATTTTATTTTATATCTTTATGACCGAGAATTTAGCCTCGGTTCATCAGATGAATTTCATCTCGGGACCAACGGCTTTACTTTCCTTCCGAAGGATGTCGTCACTGATTTTTTAAGGAACTATCTCGGGGATGGGATTCGATCCCAGGTCCTCGTCGTGAGAGGCGCGTGTTCTAACCACTACACCAGGCAGTCCCCTAAAATGAAATAGAATAACATTCAAATGTCAAATTTGGAAACAATAAATAAATATGCCACTCCAAATTCACGGCTTGATAAAAAATTATTAATGAACAGATGATTGCGTCTGCATAAGCTCTGCCAACTAGCTTCCAGTGCTGTGATTCAATCTTTCCCTGTTGATATTTATACCCCGTTCAAAGGAAAAGTGCTTCCAAGCAAGGCACAGTGGGCAAAAACTTGTCAAAAGTAGCAAAGATTTTCATATTTCATACATCTGTTGAGTTTGGATACTAATTTAGCCCACCGCACAAGACTCTATAAGTTGACCTAAAAGGCTCATAGAGCCCCAACTCTCACTTCAACAGTTTTCTCAGAATTTATCATTTTTTTCGTCTAGTTTCGCGTGATTATGGTTTTACTCTACTTTAGAATTGTACGAAAATACATGTGAGCCTTCATTAGCAGCCACATCATAATTCATATTGCTCGTTTATCGACTATTCTATTATTATCATGGAAACGCATAGTTTTGCCATAATTTCAAAAGATTCACGGGATAATATAAAGTGATTGCGAAGTAGATTTAAAAATTTATTGGATTTTCTTCTGGTACAGAGCCTGCTTCTCAGCTTTGTGTTCTCACGAGCACTTCCACAGTTATTAACTGAGAGCTTCCTTTACCGATTAACCATTTTGCATGTATATTAGTGTGGGACAAAATTTAGATTCTCGCTCCAGGCCACTTTTTGAATTCCATTTAGGACCCATAACAACTGGGCAAAATTTTAACTCGATCG
The DNA here is from genome assembly GCF_002204515.2 of Aedes aegypti. Classification (NCBI taxonomy): domain Eukaryota; kingdom Metazoa; phylum Arthropoda; class Insecta; order Diptera; family Culicidae; genus Aedes; species Aedes aegypti. The sequence goes on from NW_018734854.1 coordinate 8,088, forward strand.
GTGAAACTATATTTTAGCGCCAGCTGTTCAAAGTTTGAATGGAATTAACTATGGGAAAACTTACTTATGCAAAGTAATGGCAAGTAAGAAGATACTTCATGCCCTGGGAAGTCGAGGAAATTGTCGGTAACGAAAAGATTCTCGACCGGTAGGATTCAAACCCACGACCCTCAGCTTGGTCTTGCTGAACAGTTGCATCACAGACAAACAGACGTAACACTTAGAGCAAATCTCGATCAAAATCATAGTCTTGAGGACATGTAGTGTGCAAACGTCAAACGCGAATAAAAACGATGCGAGCGCTGCGGGTAGCGTATTGGCCACCTACCATATTTTTAAATCGATCGTTAAAATGGTAGTCGATGGACAATGATGAGATTGTGACGTCTGTTTTTCTGTAGTAGCATGTTTACTGTCACGGCTATCTGGGCCCCAACGTTTAAAATATAGATTTAAGCGAGTACTAGAATAAGATATATAATAAGAATAAGATATATAATAGATATATAATAGAAACAGATGTTCATCGAACATCTCTTCTGTGAATAAGGTGACAAGATGCAAATTCGTAAGCATTTTTTCAATTCCGATCGCTTGGCAGTGATGCAATCTTGCGTTGTAAGGTGAAAAGTACTGACAATTTGACAAGTACAAACAATACAACTGCACTTGTATTTTTATGCGGAGTTAGTCGTGCTGTAAACGTACACATGTATAATACATACCTAAAGGCTTTTGTTCTGATATTATTGTTCAATAGTAGTTTAGTCGTTCTGACACTAAACCGAATAGCGACTTCCGCTTTTTTTACCAGCGCTGCCTCTCCTGTACGTTAAAAATAATGTTGGAAGTAGCGGGCTACACAGTTTAACGTACAGGAAAGGCAGCGCTAGTTAAAAAGCGGAAGTCGCTATTCGGTTTGGTGCCAGAACGACTAAACTACTATTGAAAAATAATATCAGAACAAAAGCCTTTAGGTGTGTATTATATATGTGCGTAAGTTCACAGCACGACTAACTCCGCATAAGAATACAAATGCATTTTTTTCACGCATTAAAAAAATGATTTTTAAATACCTGAAAAACTGTTATTGATAACTGTTTCTACTGTTTGATAGATAACATGTTGGTTTATCCGATAATAATTAAAAAAGAGCATAAAATAATGTTTCTCCCTTCTAAAATCGCTGTTTTCCATCACATGAGCAAACTACCCCCAGTCCCTCAGTCTGGCCGATGAGCATGGTCCATAAGGGAGGAATGACCTTCGGGTTAAAGTCCCTCTCAAACCACAACAAGAACAACAACAACCATGGCCCATGCAAAATTTAAAATTTGTGTGTGGACAAATGATCACGAGAGGGAGGGGGGTCTGATAATCCAAAAAAAAATATGACCTAGTGATTAATGAACAGCCCCAAAAAACGGTTCGTTCTTTCTCCGGATCACTTTTAGGAATTGTTTAGATATTACGAAACGCAACAGGGGGACGGGAATGGGGCATAAAAAAATAAGATTACAGTTTCTTCGCGATTTTGACAATACCCGCTTTTGTCTACCCATAATTTTAGCAACACCCTTTTTTTCAACATTTTCCCGATTTTGATAACATATTGAAAAATATATTGATTAGCTAATCCATAGAAAATTGAATAATTGTTGAGTAACTTCTATAAGGTTACTGTGGGCATTTCAAATACAGCTGTCGAGGAAAACATTGAGCAACTTTGTTCATAACTATGTCAATACTTAAAAAAAATGCGCTCTTAGGCTAGGCATTGGATATCAATAGAAAGCGTTGTGAATGGATGGGCATCTAATTCTTCCGAAAGAGGTGCACTTTGCGAAACAGGACCACGTGATTATTGAGCTGCAATCGAATTCAGGTTAACTTCTGCGTCTATGAGTCCTCTCATGGCGTAGGGGTAACGCGCCCTAACTAGAGATCAGGGAGTCGTGAGTTTGATTCTCACTGAGAAAACGTGTAACTTTTTCTCAAAATTCCACATCAATTTGTCCAATTTGAGTGAAATTATAAAAAACATCCACGTTGTCAGGTGGGTTTGAAACCCACGACTCTTGCATGCTTAAATGCTTTACCAACTAAGCCACCAAACCATTTGGTGACCCAATAACTCATAATTTAAATTAAGAATTCTGAATTCAAAACTTATAGCTTCCTGGGATATTGGGTCATTGAATGGTTTGGTAGCATAGTTGGTAAAGCACTCATCTAGCATACAAGAATTGTGGGTTCAAATCCCACCAGAGCACGTGTTTTTTTTTCATTATTTATCCATCTTTACCATTATTCACTAACCATGCGGATTGGATTACTAAACAACTCAATATTTCTTAACCATTTCAGTCAAGGAATTTCTTTTCTTTTCTTGAGCAAAACAGCATACTTAGCTTAACAATTGGCACCAACGATAAAAAGTACAGACAACAACCTTTCGAAAAGTTCAGTTTCGCTCACTGGCCGCCGAGCGGCGACATTTATGTTTGTATTCCACTTACTGATCACGCTACACTTGGTTTTCACAGTTCTCAAACTTCCAACACAAGAGCATGGAGGAATGGCAGTCGAGAACTGTCAAAACGTAAAGTGGAAAGTAATCAAAAACGTATCTTTTTTGCAATTAACAAACTGGATCGAAAAAATAGTCATTAGAAAAGAAGCGGAATGAGAATATATAACATTGTGTTTATTTCATCTTCCATGGTGTGTGAAAATTAGGGTAAAACATGTCAGAATTTAAACAAAGTTTTCATAATGGCAAGCTTGTGTCCCTACTCACGATTTCAAAGGCACTACAGAAATAACGAACATACGAAGTCGATCTTCCTACAGTCACCTCTCCACATCTCGATTTCGAAGGGACCATCGAGATAGGGAGAGATCGAGACAAAAAACTAATTTTTAATGAGTACTAGATTGAAAAACACTCCGTTACCAAGAAAATAATAAACAATCAGACGTCATTGCACGTTCCTAATTTGTATTGAACCCCTAAAATTGGGTCTAGTAACCTTTGATATTGGTCATATCGACATACAGAGATTAAATTGGGATTGAAAAATTAACAGGAACATCAAGATACGGAGATATCGAGATAAGGAGGATATCGAGATGTGGAGAGAGAAATGGTATGCAGAATGAAGGGACCTAAGAAATCATCGACATAGGGAGAGATATCGAGGTATAGAACATCGAGACACATAGTCCATCTTAAAATTGTACTGTATTTTAAATTTTCAGTCAGTACATAGCTAAAATAGAAATTCTATTTTTTATGCTTCTCTCGCGAGACGAGTGCCTTCAAAGTTTTGGTACATAATTGTATTTGGATTCTAAGCTATTTCACATTAAGGATTCGGGTCTAACTGAGTCTTACAAACATAGTTGCATGTGTATGTAAATATCCTTTTAATCAATTTTTTACATTTTAAAATCCTCAGCACGACAATTCCCACAGTAAGGACTTGAGCATATGTTAATATGTTTCTAAAAAACCTATAATTCATAATCAATAAGAGTTATCTCCTGAATCTTGTTTGATAAAAAAAATATGTAGATTGAAAAATAGTTTTGGAGCTATATATAGGAGCATCGCAAATAATGTTGTGGCTGCTAGCGAGGGATCACATCTTTCGCACTTGTATTTTGATACCGCAATCACTTGAAACTAAATGATTAAATCTGATAAATTATTCGAAAATTATTTATATTACACTATTAGGAATTGGGGCAAAACATGAACAGTAGATCAACTTGCAGTCGCGTGCGGTTGCTGAAATCAGTCCTATTCGACTGCTGAGGCGTTTTCCTTTTGAAAATGGCCTAAATCGCTATCCAATCTCAACAACGACAAAAAATATAGAACTTTTGGCTTTGTTTGATCACTTTTTGCCCACTGTGCAACGTTTCGCAGCCCAGTAATGGAAATAATCTCCAAATTCCGAAAAACTCATTTGTAGGTCAGCTCACGAAACCAGTCACAATGCGGTGGTCGTGCCGTGACCAACACACAAGATGTTTTTGCCATGTATTAGCGAAACCAACATTACTTTAACAGAAGCCACGAGATGGGGATACTTTGGGGGCACGAATTATCATAATGCTCCGGGATCCAGTGCAGTCAGTGCGTGCGTGTTCGTCCTGCGGCACACCGGTGGGACTCGTGGTCGATACTCGTTCGACGTGTGTCGGTGGTCGGTAGTCCTCCTTCCATTAGTGGTGAAACATGCTAGAGCACAAGCACTGCTGGTTGACCCTAGGTTTCGAAAGACTTTCTCTCCTGACTCGCGTGAAAGTGCACCCCAACCATGTTGGCCAACATACGTGCTTGGTGCTACAAGGATTTGGGACTAGAGGAACGGTAGGTTGTTCAGGTGTTTATTGTGAACGTGATTAGTGTTATGTTCGTATAATTACATTAGTGACACAAACGCCACTCTAACATGTTGTTGTTCAATAAAATATCCAGCGATGGTTGGTATCCATGAAGTACAAATGAGGTTTCGATTATTCAGAAATTAAAAAAAAATAAAACGCGTACATCGGGAACGATAAATTTCAAGAAGCTATTGATATGTATAGTGCTGTTCGGAATAAAAGCGATGGAGTAAATTTTCATACAAAATGGTAAACATTTATATGCTCTAATTCTCTCTCATAGGAACTTTTTGCCCAACAGTGTTCCATACTCTTGTTTGAGAATATTTGCATAGCATACTAGAGACGGACTGTACATGACAATGGCTGTTACTCCGTGATTGATCGAAACTGGTAAGAATTGCACTTCGAAATACGTATTGAACACAAACTATTATCGTCTCAGGTGCCATATTAGCAGCACCGTACTATAGACTAATAAACTCATCAATTAATATCTGTGAAAGTGCACAAAGAATACCAAGCTCTTTTGAAATAGGAATGTAATGCCAGATAGAAATGCTTAATGTCTTCAAGTGCATATCACTTCTGAACAAGATATTAAAATTCAGAATCTAGAAGGTAATTCTCTCTAACCAACTCACGGAATCCACCTATCTATTTTAGAAACCACCTTTCCATTCTAGTATAGGCTTCCGAACCAAGAAATTTGAATTCTTCAAGGCAAACATCCATTCCAAGCAGAGCACCTTTCGCTTTCATGGGGTGAAATGTCTACATGGCACATTTTTTCCATGTTATGTGGCTCGAATTTGTCACCTGGAAAAGCTGCTCGACAAATACGAATATTTAGTGACGGTCGTCCATTCTAGCGACATGGTTGCGCCGTCGTTGACGCTTCCGAGCCGGATGTCCTCGAAATGGTTCGCTTTCGCTCATTCATGTTTGTCAAACAACTCGTCATCGATTCGGCGTACCTATATGGAGACTTGACGTTGACATTAGACGTTCAACGGCCTTCGGTATAGGTTCATTTCCTTTTCCAGGTGTGGACGTGCGAATGTGTGATAAAATATACCTACAACAAATTGTTTTGATGGAGCAGAGCAGATTGTTCTTTGATTGATACAAGTAAATACCATCAGCTTTCAGCCCTTTTCAAGCAAAGCAAATGAATTTCAACTATTTTTTATACCTTTTTAGTACGGTCGAGTCGAGTCTAGTACATACACGTAAAGTCGAAACACGCGTATCTGTCAAATTCTGTTTGCATATACAGTCATACCTTGATATAACGTAACTCGATATAACATAATTTTTACCCCGATATAACTATTTTTGGCTCTTCTTTATATTTCATTTTTTTTCATAAACATGATCTATAAACTAGAAAACATACTTAAATTTTCAACCACCAAACCAAACCAATTCAGAACAATACGAGCGTCCACTATCACTAATACAATCATAAATCGGTATCTAGTGAACTAGCTATACACTACTTATAGGTTCAATGTTAAAACCAATATTTTCTAATTGATGAACATCCGTATGGAAAGCATCATTCTTCTTTATTTTTGTTGCAATTACGCTATCAATGGCACAAAGCCTGCAACTCACTTTTTTTTGTAAAAACTTTAATAATGTTTGATTGATTGATTGATTGATTTACTTTCGACGCTATATGCCTACATTTTGTATCAGAGATAATAATTATTGATTTATATTTCGCATTAAAAAAAACTATATCGAACTCATATTAGAGCTATGTTACTTTTAGCTGGGACGCAGGGTCCTCCAGAATTTCCGCAAAGTAATCTTCTTGATATTCGTCTATAGAAACTTCTGAGAAATCCTTCACAGATGGTTTCAGGGGCCCAGATAGCCGTAGCGGTAAACGCGCAGCTATTCAGCACGACCAAGCTGAGGGTCGTGGGTTCGAATCCCACTGGGCGAGGATCTTTTCGGGTTGGAAATTTTCTCGACTTCCCAGGGCATAGAGTATCTTCGTACCTGCCACACGATCTACGCATGCAAAAATGGTCATTGGCATAGTAAGCTCTCAGTTAATAACTGTGGAAGTGCTCATAAGAACACTAAGCTGAGAAGCAGGCTTTGTCCCAGTGGGGACGTAACGCCAGAAAGAAGAAGAAGAAGATGGTTTCAGGGACCCCACAGTTTTTTTTTTTTTTATTTCAAAGAGAATTCAAAACGTTCCTATAAACATTTGATCAGTATTGACTCAACGAATTTCCGTCTGAAGGAATACTTGAGTAACCCCATCAGAAAATTCAGAAATTCCAGGTCCAAGGCCGATTTGAATTTCTTGAATAGTTTCTTTGAAAAAATGATTCAAACATTCCTCCAGGAATTCCATCATAGATTGCCAAAAAAATCCCAAAGAAAATTCCTAAGAAATGTTGCTAAGAAATTCTGCTATCAATACATTTTGGATTCAAGGTTTTTGAATTTCTTCAATAATTTCTTAAAAGAGAGTTTGCCCATTTATCCGAATGCCGTTTGGTTGAATGTCGTTTGGCCGAATGCCGTATGGCTGAACGCTATTTGGCCAAGTCCCATTACGCCGAATTATTAAGGTACCCCGGGGCAAGTGAGAATCCGGGGTAAGTGGGGTGTTTCGTCATAGCTCAACTAGGAAAAGTTTTTCATGAGGGTATTCTTCTAGAAAGTTTAAGATACAATGACAAGGAATGTATTTAGTACTAAACATATTGTTATTTTTATTACCATGTGGTTCATGTAAAAGTTGTCAGTTCAGCGCCATTTTCAACTTGCATGATAAATTGTGACACGTTTCACGTCTTGCATTGACTCGTAAAAAATAAATGTGTTTTAAATCAAATTTCCATCAGTAAGCTATAATTATAATTATTACTACAAGCTGCTTACGATAAACCAGTATTTTGTTTTCATTTTATATGAAATTTTCGATGGTCTATCTTACCCCAAAATATATTTGTACCTGGGGTAAGTGAGATCTATCAAAACAAAAACCAGAATCAAAACTTTTCGTACAAGTTTCATACATTTTCCTAGAGAGTAGCACTAAAACATTCAAACAAATGATTTTTATAAAAAAAGATCAACCTCAAATTACGTAATTGCATAAAGGGGAGAAGGGAAGAAAAGTGTTATTATTCTTTATTTTTTAATTTATTTTTTATTTTTGAAATACGACTTCAAAATTGAATAAACACACAGCTGGAATTTGAAATGCATTATGATAACGATTACTTTTCTATTTTATTAGAACTTTATTTGTAATGTCTACCAAATTAAGTAGTGATGGACAACAATTCCATCCCATAAGGTGGTTTTCTGCCATGCATATAAATATTTACAACACATATTTATAATTTCGTCAATTATTGATTGTTTATATGCTACATTTTAATTAACAATTTATAAATGATATATTTTGAACATGTTTAATTCCTCTTTAAGCTTTTATTGAGGAATTTTCAGTTAATATTAAATGTGAGGTAACATACTATTAAATAAAGGGTTTCTTCCTAAAACGTAACGCATTTTATGGTTGATCCCTTATGTACATCAAAAATGTACTTAAAATTAAAAATATTTGACTTATCAATCCTATTATTGTAATGCTTGACTTACTTATGTGGATTGATGCATGAAACTGGATGTGTCCCACTTGCCCCGTTTAGCGAGGCAACTGCGTCCAATGGCTCATTCTAAAACTTTCTTCCAAGGTTTTCACAATTTCTAAATGATTCGATTAGTTTCATGCACACACCAGCAAATATGTTGCCAAAACGTGATTGTGTTGTTGGATTTGAACAATATTGACATTTGAAAATGTTATTGAACAATTTGTTTGAACTATCGTTTTTTTTCGTTCCCACTTGCCCCGCGGTACCTTAACTATAGATCAGTCTGATTGTCGAGAGTGATAATGTGTTTGCATCAGATTCAAGTTTGTTCAGAGTTTTTATTTTGTGGTAGGACTTAAAATTCATGCTTCAAGAAAGAGTGCAAACTGCACTAAAAAAACCTATTATTATTTATCCAAATTTGTCTTTCTTTTTAACATAGGCTATTCTTTCGAGTAATACTGTTATGATTATTATTCACGCACATTTCACGTTACGATTATTGATATGCACAGTTTACTGCAAGCCTCGTATATGAGCAAGCCGTATATCGAGTCGGTTAATACAAACTGCAGGACAGGTATGTTACCGTGGTTTAAATATCTAACTCAGTGATGTAAAGAAACTTTTAGTTCTTAGGACATGCTTTGTCTACGGAACAATGCAACCTATGAGTTGGTCACTTTCGAGTTGGATGCCAACTGAACCTATCACACGAAGGTCTGTAAAGCGATTCAAGAAACGCCAAAACCGCAATCCAACTACGAAATTTATTCGCCGAGTAAATTTTAGCATTATAAATGCATTTTATTGAAGATGTTCTTCTTTTCATCTCATGCTGAATAATTGATACGTTGTTGTTTGTTTTTTCCTTTTTTAATATGAAGTGTTCTTTTGAATTGAACTGTTTCGTCATTCCGCAAACACCATTTCTCATGGCTGGTGCACAATGCTCTATCAGCAGTTCTCTATTAATTTCAATGGTCGGCCAAACGGCATTCAACCTAATGGTAATGAGTCAGATGACCTTTTCGGCCAAACGTCTTTTCCAGCCAAATAGCGTTCGGCCAAATGACATTCGGCCAAATGACCCGGAATCCTTAAAAGATATATCTATGAATTCTACTGTGCCTTTCATTAATAATCTCATCAAGTAATTTTAGGTGGATTCTCCTTTGAATTCTTCAAGCAATCATTTCCGGAGTTCCAGCAAGAGCTTGTCGAAAGATTCCTTCATAAGTTATTGCTGATTCTACCAGGAATTTATTAATGAAATTCTCGGAAGATTATTCCAGTGATTTCTCCAAGAAATTTTTCTCGGTTTTTTATATACTAAAAAAAATGGTCAGGGATTTCTCCTCAAACTGATCTAAATTCCCGAATCCTCTCAGAATACCGCAAATAATTCTACCAGATGTTTGTCCAGGAACTTTTCCATGTAAAATCTTTCAAGGATATTTCTTGTTTGTTAATCATTTCTTCGTGAATTCTCTTGAACATTTTAAATAATTTTTGGGAAACTTATTCTTAAATTCTTCCAAAAAATATCAATAGAATATTTCATGAGATTTTACTATGAATTTATGAATGAATTATTCCTATTATTATTCTTGAATTTCAAACATTGCCTTTGAACGACTCCTGCACTAGTTTATCAAGAAAGCTCATTAATCAAACCTAAAATTAATTACATTGCACTGAAAATGTTCACAGACTGATCTTATCTAGTTATTTCTTTTCAAGTTTTTCCGAGTATTCCTCCAAGATTTTTTTTCCAGAGTGCTCCAATACATGTCTTAAGAATTACTTCAGTAATCTCAAGCTCGCTGTGAATTAGGCTCTTTTATTATAGGGACGGAGAACATAACAAATTAAAATAAAATGAAAAAAAAAACAGAAAAATACTTTTAATGAAACAATTTCTCTGAGAAATTCATTGAGATAATTCTGTAAAGAATCCCTGAGAATTGTATGTAAAATCGTGACTGACCATTTTCATCACAAAATAAGGCGTCTTTTCGTCTCAATGCCACATGCTTACTTCGATGCTGGAGTCCAACTGAGTTTGTATTGACACATACTCATTAGCAGCATATTCAATGCGACTATAATAAACTTAAATGTGCCCCATCCTATTACCGCGATGAATAAAAGCTAAAATATTCTTCTTTCTGGATTAACGTCCATACAGAGGCTATGAAGTGATGTTCAATGAATACTTCCACAGCCAAGGCAAACAAATAATGAAATAGTGTTTTAGGTTCTTGCTTTATCAGTTGCTACATCCGTTTAAGCCGAAAACTTAATCGATTGGTGCTCTTGAAAATTTGAGGTTTGGCTTCACACATTCAAGTATTCAACGTTTTAAAATGTGAAATCATCTAAAAAAATCTTGAAACTTTTATTACGTTCACTTGAATTTTGACGGTTTTTCACGCTCTACTCTTCGAATGTACGGGTTTCCAGTGACATTTGATGACAGGTTCCCTTGACTTTTAGGAGCTCGCAATATAAGTCAGTTGTCTCCTCTCTCTTAGGTTTTTTTTTCCATTCTTCAATGAGAGCCCCTTTGATACTTTTCGAATATCCCACGGACCCCTAAAAAAGATGTTCTGGAAATAAAAATTAAAGAAACCTTTATGGATAGCTATACTTGGCAAGTGCACCCAAAAGAACTGATAAAGCAAGAGTTCTGATAATCTCTTAACCAAATTCAACAACAAAAAATCAGGTATTTGAGAAGATTTTGACAAAAATCCCACCTGCACGATGTACGATGAACATTCTTTGCAAGGATTGAATGACATTTTCGAGTCTTCCGCTAAGTTATAGCCAGGAAATATTAGCTATATGGTTAGTCATGCACCAAGAATCACTTCTAAAAGCTGCTTGGTATATTTTAAGAAACATGTCAATAGAATTCTTTGAAGCCAACGGCTATGGGGAGAGTTTGCAAAAAAAAATCTTATCAGATATCCACCAAGAATCATCATAGGATTTTTTTAATGATCACTACTTAAGATATTAGACAAAAATCCTGCTGATAGATTCGAGAAGAAATACGCAATGCTTAGAGTGGAATCAGTGAAAAATTCAGATTTTTTCCAAACCAGTCAATAGTTTACCAAGAAACATACAAGAAAATGTTTAATTTTTTGAGTATCTTGCCAGGAAATCTGGGAAGGATTACCGAAAATATGTCAGGAATTTTCTATGAATAGATCTAAAAATTTCGCAACTTCAATTATACGAATAGAAATAGAAGTCGTTTTCATATTTCTCGTTCGGAAAACAAACGTTTTCTCAATATTCTGGAGACTTCAATTCAAAATCCGGATAGCTTATGCAAAGCATAATAAGCAAAGTGAAGCTAGCTGAGCATGAGAAACGCTAATTAAAACACGCCTCTCAAGTGAGAACATTTAAACGGCATTTAAGTACAGTAGTGAACGAAAAAAATGCATTTATTTTTGCAAAATAATGCATAATAGGAAAATTTTAAAATTTTCATATAAATATTTTTTTTATTTTTGTCCATACTTATGACAACAATAATCTTTTGCTCGCACACAGTAGGAGCCCTTTCTCAACAAAACCGAGAAAATACCAGACGACGACGCGACATTGACGCCATCGTTTATACTCGCTTGCTGCTGTGCCACCACAAGTCTGGTAGATCCTGCTGTTTACTCTGTAATGAATGGAATGAACGTGCACAAAGTGTCTGATGTGTGGTGGTGGAAAAGTGTTATCCCAGTTTTGCATAAATTAGACGGTTCTTGTGTTCAAGGATCTAGAAACAAGGAATGTTTATAGGTTACTACCATGCTGGTGACATCAGCGGAATTGCGGTGACCTTCCACGAGAAGAAAAAAGTTGGAACGATGATCAAAGGTAGCAGAAAATGGAACTCTCTTATAGATGTACATAACTAGGAGAGCTGTCTCAGCTCTGCGGTAATATGTATGGCTGTCATGCAATCCCATCTTAAGGATGGTAGAATCGAATCTGATCGACACAAATTTGAAAAATGAAACGAATAAGATTAAATGAATGAGTGAAGGAATAAAGATTTGAAATGAAAAAGGAGACCTAATGACTTACTCCTAAACCTCGTTTAGGTTTCAGGATCTTAGAAATGATACAAAAATTTCCATTTACTCATGCAGAATAAGATGCTTAAACCTATAGAAATTTTAGAAAAACCTTACTTGCCTCTATTTAGCCTGATTAAGAACCATATAAATCTACAATAACCGTGTTGGTAAACGCGCAGCTATTCAGCAAGACCAAGCTGTGGGTCGTGGGTTCGAGTCCCACCGGTTGAGGATCTTTTCTAAAGGAAACCCGAGCAAAGCTTGAGCTCATATTGGAAACTAATTTTGATGTTGTGATGTCGTCGATTTTGATAACTCAGTTTGTTGTCATTTTGGTCATTTTAACGGTTAAAATATCAAAACTGAGAGCAGAAACATGTCTCCATGAAATCAAATTGAAAACTATTTTCGCTGTCAGTGGAGGCAAATTGAAAACTGTTTCTGCTATCATAAACAGCAAATTGAGAACTCACTGAGATATAAATGTTTTCATTTGATAAATAAACGAGTCTGCGTCAAGGCGATTGCTTTATTTTTATATTCTCATATTGTTTATACGTGTAGCACGACTAAATTCATAATGTATTAAAAATATGACTTAAACAAAAATTGAAAATAATAGCAGAACGAAAACAAAATATGATATCGAATAAAAAAAATGATAAATTGATATCAAATCATGACATCAACTTGATGCTGAAAACAAGATTTGTTTTCGAAGTAGACTGTAAAATGCAAGTTCTCGTTTTATGCACAGATTCAATTTACAAATTCCCAATCTAGTTCGCAAATTGAATTAACATTTAGTAAACAACCTCTAATATCAAGCAGACTTATTTGCGATTCTATATCTTTGTCATTACCAGTTTTATAAATAGTACTAGGCACTAATATATATTATAAATCAAGTCAAAAAATATTTCACTTCAAAGATTTAACAGTCCACCCTAACACAAGCTTGGAAATTGTCATCTTTGTCACATACCATCGTCTCTTGCTCCTGCATAATTGACAAATTCCTTCCATTCTTCCGATGCTTATGATTATCCGCACCGCGTCGCATCCGAATCCTACGTCACAACCCACGAGTTAAGTTATTCCCTTCATTAAATTTTCAAAGACACACAAAAACACACCAATACGGGTCTGGCTCAGCAAGCGACAACTAAGTCCTTTTCCCAGTTCAATTCAAACAGTTTGGGGCATCCTCATGAATGACGTCAGTGTCGAGCGAGTCGCTGTTGTCCACCCAACTTTCCACCACCCACAGCGGCAACAGAAAGTGACGACATCCGTCCTTCACGTGGTATCGTGAGTTGAGGATCATTACCATTCCATTCCACAAAAGCAGCTTTCCCACGGTAAGCGCTTTTTGGTGTTTTCGTTCCTTCCAAAATTGAAGGGATCTAAGCTGGGAGGGAATCGCTATTTTTAACTGGTATAGTTTCAACCTCCGGATTCGTTTTTTTATTTTGTTGGTATTCAGACGTATACTACCGGAGAGGTCACGGTGATGATGAGAATAGGATTTCATTTGGCGGTATGGCTCACGAATGATTCACACATTTACGCTGGTCAGGGTTAGAGTGAGAATTACATGACAGAACTAAAGAGTAGAGAGATCTCTTTCTCCCGCAAAACGTCAAGATGAGTCCCACTGGAATGGGGTGGGAACTCATTTTCCCCTTCGAGAGAACGCTGGGGGTATTGTTTATCTTCTCTCTGAGACATTCAAATTATTCTCTGCTGCTCAATGAGTGTCAGTTATTTATGTTTACATTGAAATCACGTTATTCATGCACCTTTCGGACATCGGATTCCAGCGCGAAAATCCCAACATGTGCATTCGGCGTTCGGTAGGTGGTAGACCCAATTATGTGCAGTGGCGATTAGTGATACCTAAACAAGCTTTGTGAGCTTACTGGAGTTAATGTATACTTATAAACTGATAAAATGTATTAAAATGTATCTTTTTCATTGATCCATTTACATTCCATACAATTCAGTCACCCGCAATTATGAATAAGCTGACTTTAGATGATTATAATATAATAATTATTATAATGATGAAGTTTCCTACAACACTTTCTTCTTCTTGGCATTACATCTTCACAAGGACAAAGCCTGCTTCTCAGCTTGTGTTCAATCAGCACTACCAGAGATATTAACTGATAGCTTTCTTTGCCAAAGATGCTATGTTTGCATTTGTATATTGTGTGTCAAGTACGATGGTACTCTATGTCCAGGGAAGTCAAGGAAAGTTCCATTACGAAAAGATCCTAGACCGACCAAGAATCGAACCGAAACACCTTCAACATGGCTTTGCTTTGCAGCCGCGGACTCCAACCAATCCGGCTAAGGAAGGCTCCTGTACAAAAAATTACAGAAGCATTTTTGCCAAAAAATTCCGATATAAAGCAAATATGTCAATGAGTTTGGCAATATTTTTAACCGAATTTATTAGACGCATAAATATGAACGGCTAGCTAGCAACAATGTTTTAATAATAAACACATAGATGTTTATGGATGAATGAGTTACAGGAAACTTTCCCTGATTAAATAAATATCGTCATAGGGGATTTATATGTAAAAAATGATAATGTAAATCGTAATCGCTCTCGTAATGTCCGAGAGCCGATATCCAGGGTTTTATATTCTATAACTCGATACCTCCCTAACTCTATGGTCCTTTCAGTTATGGAGTGATGTACTAAATTCGGTAATTTCGGTTAGGTTCGGTAATTTGGTAAGGCCGTCTTCAGTGTCGTGTACTAGTCGAGTCTAGTACATGACTCTGATAACGGCCTTATAGTGGAGGTCGAATAACGCGTATCTGTCATAGGAACAAACTCTAATGGACTAAATAATATTGTTCTTAAGGCGGTTGTAATTTATTTATAGGTTTTCCACTAAACAATTGGAAGTTAAATTATTAATTTTCAATTTTATTTTTTATTCTATAAATTATTTTTGAGAAAAAAATCCTATATATATTTTGCGAAAATAAACAAACATGACAAAACCAAGACGGTTTTCAAGTTATTCACACGTGTATGTTAGTCCATTTTTACATGACGTAGACTAGTTCTTGAATCATCGCGATAAACTTCATCGACACCTAATGTTTTGAATCTTAAAAAAAATAAAAAATCTATTTATCTCTCGTTCATTATTTCTGTTCCATATATAAAAAAATATAAATTAAAGCATATTTCTGTTTTTTTTTATTTTAATGTATATTAAAAATAAACAATATAATTTCTGAATTTTTGGGTCACCCTATCCCACGAAACAATAAAATACGGGTCCAGTTTTTTTAAAGACATGACTGGATCAACTTAAAAAATATATATATTTTGACAATTGTGCTGGTCTAAATTTGACCCTTAAAAGTTCATGGATTGATAGAACAGCCATTAATAGAGAATTTTTTGTTCCACGAGATGATGAGTTTAAAAGGTGAATTTTGAAATAATCACTCAAATATGGGCCGTACCGAAAGGGGAAATGGATTAATTTGAGTTAAACTTACCTATTGAAACTATCCAAATATGGCTTAATATGATGAAAACAATGTTCCAATTTAAAGTATTGTCCTGAACGTGAGAATATACCGATGATATCCTACATAAATCCTCTTTGTCTAAAACTGCTCATTTTCTGAAAGACTATGATTTTACTTTTTCAATACCTTTTTCCAACATAACATTAATTATTAACATTATTTCTAATTTCGAAAATCTGATTGTTCATTAACAATCTTGTTTGTTTTATATTGATATATTATGTTTGGATGCATTTATACCTATATTCCAATATATAGCGAAACTTCGACTTTCTATTATAGGGTGTCCCAGAAAGTGTGGGCACGACTTTGTTAACGAGAATCACAATATTGTTCCAAACTAATAAATATTTTTATATGATTGTATTTTTCCTTGGGACATTTTAAATGTTACCTGTGACAATTTTGTTTGATAAAATAACCTATTACATTTAAATTTTTGATTTTAGGAAATCAATTCTTATCTAGCCAGCACAGATCCTATCTTTGTGTTTTGTTAGAATTTAAGTAGTAATGAATGTTTTTATTCATATCTTTTAATTTGATGAGTTAAAGTACATTGCATCTAAAATGTTCCACAAGAATTTTTGTTGAAAATTTTATTTGGCTTTGCTAGGAAACATTTGACAAAATGGTAGAATTCTAAAAAAAATCGCTAGTTTTTCTCTCTACATAAGATAACTTCACTTCACTTCAAAACATGTAAGAATCAGATTTTTATCTGCACTAGTCTCCGAATGGCAGTATGGTAAATTCGTGCCCATACTTTCTGGAACACCCTATAGAGTGTCAATTTCAAGATTTCTCGTTTCCCGGTATATAAGTTCTGACGTCCCGCACATCCCGGAATTCCCTAAATGATCGTAAAAGTTGTTGGAAACTACAAAATTTCAATAAAAAACAATGACATTTCTGTTCATGACCAAGCCTTATTTTTTAAAATAAAAAAGCATTAAAAGAAAAGAGAATGCATAGTTAATTGTTTCCATGAAAAAAAAAAAACAAATAAAAACACACGTATATATATTTATATATCTAGTTGCGAACTTTTGTTTGTTGCTCTTCTCTTCCACATAAAGTGTTTTATGACACAAGGCTGAGAAATCAAATCTGAAAGTGAACCTTAACTTAAGCCAAAAAATTTTCAAGAATTAACTTTTAGCATAACCAGACATCCAGAAGTCGCATAAAAGTTCACGTAATAACTCGTTAGATCATACAAACCACATCAAACACGATAAAATCGTCAGATTGATGAGTTTCCTCGCTTAAAACGCTTTTTTCTGAGTTCATTTGTACATTTTGTTTCGTCCGATACACTCGTACAAAGTGAGTCGAATCAATCCGTAGAGCTGTCAAATCGACATTTATTATCATAAGTTCAGTCGCATGAGACCACAGGTTAGTTCGGTAGAAAATTTATACACTCGCATTGAATGCTATTACACATCACATAATATATGCACGTATATCGCCTCCACTTTTGTACGTAGAAGGCCTTTTCGCGATATTTTATAAGTGAAATGTTGCACATGCAAAGCCTCCAGGTGAATCGGTTGTTTGGGCATTCCCTGCAATATCTTCAATGATCTTAAATTGTTACTTTTTGATTATTTTTCAAACGTCTGAAGCAAATTGTTTTTATATTATGACATAAATTTTTACCATACTTTCTTTTATAAGAAGTATAAAGAATTTGAGAAAAAATAGTATTTATTCAAGCTTAGCTTGAATTTGTTTAGTTACTACAAACAAATACCAAAATCATACATAAAACGTGGTATTTTATAATAAGAATCTAGTTTTGGAAAGTTACATTTTCTCTTGATTTATTTATTTATTGGATTGTTGAATTTATATTTCCATTTCATTCGAAATACTAGTTTTGTTGAAAATCTAATAATCCCGGGATTCCTGAATCTCGGGAAGCTTAGATTGTTCCCGGGATTTTCCGGACAAGCAAAATGGTCGGAAATGAACACTCCACTTATTATCATATGTAATTTCTGAAAATTGCATGCCTTTTTCCAAATATGTGTTGTTCTAAAACAACATAACTTTCTGTAAGAGCTTGATTTTCTTCTATTATAGTATCTTGATTTGATCATGATTTTTCTATTTCCCAAAGAATATGTGAATGTTTTCTTACCAACTACCGAAAAGCTAAACATTACATATAATTTGCAATTGGATTAGATGGACAAATTGATGTGAAGATTTGCGAAAAAGTTACACGTCTTCTCAGTGAGAATCGAACTCACGACTCCCCGATCTCTAGTTGGGGCGCGTTAACCACTACGCCATGAGAGGACTCATGAACGCAGAAGTTAACCTGAATTCGATTTCAGCTCAATAATCACGTGGTCCTCTTTCGCAAAGTGCACCTCTTTCGGAAGAATTAGATGCCCATCCAAACACAACGCTTTCTATATATATCCAATGCCTAGCCCGAAAGCGCATTGTACTTTAGATATAGGAATAGCACACTACACTAGCCAGCAACTGCGCTGGCTGAGGTTTCTATTGTGTGGGCTTCCAATGGGTCGCGACGTTCTCAAACGACCGGTTACGGAACATGAGTCCGTTGCTCGATAAATACTTGTTTTAATTATGAATCGTGGTTTACGGCCAACCAGCCGAGTGGAAGTTTAACAACTACCGAAAAGCTAAACATTACATATAATTTGCAATTGGATTAGATGGACAAATTGATGTGAAGATTTGCGAAAAAGTTACACGTCTTCTCAGTGAGAATCGAACTCACGACTCCCCGATCTCTAATTGGGGCGCGTTAACCACTACGCCATGAGAGGACTCATGAACGCAGAAGTTAACCTGAATTCGATTTCAGCTCAATAATCACGTGGTCCTCTTTCGCAAAGTGCACCTCTTTCGGAAGAATTAGATGGCCATCCAAACACAACGCTTTCTATATATATCCAATGCCTAGCCCGAGAGCGCATTGTTTTTAGATATAGGAATAGCACACTACACTAGCCAGCAACTGCGCTGGCTGAGGTTTCTATTGTGTGGGCTTCCAATGGGTCGCGACGTTCTCAAACGACCGGTTACGGAACATGAGTCCGTTGCTCGATAAATACTTGTTTTAATTATGAATCGTGGTTTACGGCCAACCAGCCGAGTGGAAGTTTAACAACTACCGAAAAGCTAAACATTACATATAATTTGCAATTGGATTAGATGGACAAATTGATGTGAAGATTTGCGAAAAAGTTACACGTCTTCTCAGTGAGAATCGAACTCACGACTCCCCGATCTCTAGTTGGGGCGCGTTAACCACTACGCCATGAGAGGACTCATGAACGCAAAAGTTAACCTGAATTCGATTTCAGCTCAATAATCACGTGGTCCTCTTTCGCAAAGTGCACCTCTTTCGGAAGAATTAGATGCCCATCCAAACACAACGCTTTCTATATATATCTAATGCCTAGCCCGAGAGCGCATTGTTTTTAGATATAGGAATAGCACACTACACTAGCCAGCAACTGCGCTGGCTGAGGTTTCTATTGTGTGGGCTTCCAATGGGTCGCGACGTTCTCAAACGACCGGTTACGGAACATGAGTCCGTTGCTCGATAAATACTTGTTTTAATTATGAATCGTGGTTTACGGCCAACCAGCCGAGTGGAAGTTTAACAACTACCGAAAAGCTAAACATTACATATAATTTGCAATTGGATTACATGGACAAATTGATGTGAAGATTTGCGAAAAAGTTACACGTCTTCTCAGTGAGAATCGAACTCACGACTCCCCGATCTCTAATTGGGGCGCGTTAACCACTACGCCATGAGAGGACTCATGAACGCAGAAGTTAACCTGAATTCGATTTCAGCTCAATAATCACGTGGTCCTCTTTCGCAAAGTGCACCTCTTTCGGAAGAATTAGATGGCCATCCAAACACAACGCTTTCTATATATATCCAATGCCTAGCCCGAGAGCGCATTGTTTTTTAGATATAGGAATAGCACACTACACTAGCCAGCAACTGCGCTGGCTGAGGTTTCTATTGTGTAGGCTTCCAATGGGTCGCGACGTTCTCAAACGACCGGTTACGGAACATGAGTCCGTTGCTCGATAAATACTTGTTTTAATTATGAATCGTGGTTTACGGCCAACCAGCCGAGTGGAAGTTTAACAACTACCGAAAAGCTAAACATTACATATAATTTGCAATTGGATTAGATGGACAAATTGATGTGAAGATTTGCGAAAAAGTTACACGTCTTCTCAGTGAGAATCGAACTCACGACTCCCCGATCTCTAGTTGGGGCGCGTTAACCACTACGCCATGAGAGGACTCATGAACGCAAAAGTTAACCTGAATTCGATTTCAGCTCAATAATCACGTGGTCCTCTTTCGCAAAGTGCACCTCTTTCGGAAGAATTAGATGCCCATCCAAACACAACGCTTTCTATATATATCCAATGCCTAGCCCGAGAGCGCATTGTTTTTTAGATATAGGAATAGCACACTACACTAGCCAGCAACTGCGCTGGCTGAGGTTTCTATTGTGTGGGCTTCCAATGGGTCGCGACGTTCTCAAACGACCGGTTACGGAACATGAGTCCGTTGCTCGATAAATACTTGTTTTAATTATGAATCGTGGTTTACGGCCAACCAGCCGAGTGGAAGTTTAACAACTACCGAAAAGCTAAACATTACATATAATTTGCAATTGGATTAGATGGACAAATTGATGTGAAGATTTGCGAAAAAGTTACACGTCTTCTCAATGAGAATCGAACTCACGACTCCCCGATCTCTAGTTGGGGCGCGTTAACCACTACGCCATGAGAGGACTCATGAACGCAGAAGTTAACCTGAATTCGATTTCAGCTCAATAATCACGTGGTCCTCTTTCGCAAAGTGCACCTCTTTCGGAAGAATTAGATGCCCATCCAAACACAACGCTTTCTATATATATCCAATGCCTAGCCCGAGAGCGCATTGTTTTTTAGATATAGGAAGCCCACACAATAGAAACCTCAGCCAGCGCAGTTGCTGGCTAGTGTAGTGTGCTATTCCTATATCTAAAAAACAATGCGCTCTCGGGCTAGGCATTGGATATATATAGAAAGCGTTGTGTTTGGATGGGCATCTAATTCTTCCGAAAGAGGTGCACTTTGCGAAAGAGGACCACGTGATTATTGAGCTGAAATCGAATTCAGGTTAACTTCTGCGTTCATGAGTCCTCTCATGGCGTAGTGGTTAACGCGCCCCAACTAGAGATCGGGGAGTCGTGAGTTCGATTCTCACTGAGAAGACGTGTAACTTTTTCGCAAATCTTCACATCAATTTGTCCATCTAATCCAATTGCAAATTATATGTAATGTTTAGCTTTTCGGTAGTTGTTAAACTTCCACTCGGCTGGTTGGCCGTAAACCACGATTCATAATTAAAACAAGTGTTTTCTTACGTTTTTTCAATAAGTCCAATTCAAAGAACATCAATTCCAGGTAATCAGAGAGGGTTTCTAAGATAAGTCAAACAAGAAGTCTAACAAATTCTTCGCAAAAAAAAAATCGGCCGGTTACTAAGAAACTACTAGGGAAATTCCTTTGCAGTTAGCTTAAAATCATGGCTAATGGGAACGGATCTGGTGAGTGGTTAGAATATACACCTCTCACGGCGAGGTCCTGGGATCGAATCCCTTCCCCGAGATATTCACTTATGGCAAAAAAGGTTATAGGGACCACTTCCTTCGGAAGGCAAGTAAAGTCGTTGTTCCCGAAATGAACTAGCTGAGAGCTAAAAATTTCGTTAATAATCAACTAGGGTTGTCATGGCTATTACGGCTTAACCAGCCGACGGTGTTTTGAAAATACCTGAAGGTCGTAGACACAAAAGTCAATTTGGACAAATTGGAATGTAAGATTGTGAAAAATAATAGAATCGTTCTGGTGGGCTTCGATCCCACGACTCCCCAATACGCTAGACTGGGCGCGTTAACCAACTACGCCACAGAACGGGTAACGATTCTGCAGCGCAATCGGCCAACCTGAAACCAAAGTCCGTCACGACCCCATTTTCTCCTTCACAGCCCTACATCTCCTTCGGCTCTCTGACATGCCCAATTCGACTCTCCTAAGCGTGCCTACGAACAACAGTGAGAGATTTTATTTTAAGCGTCGCACTGTTGCCTTGTTTGTGCCACACTACTCATAAGCCAACGTTGGCTCAATGAGATGGTTAGTATGGGTCCGGCTTTCGACGTGGTCGTATCTCGTCATATCGACCCCTTTTGCGATAGAGAGATCGCCGCTCAATTTTACTCAACTCAGTCTAGCGTATTGGGAGTCGTGGAATCGAATCCCACCAGAACGATTCTATTATTTTTCACAATCTTACATCTCAATTTGTCCAAATTGACTTTTGTGTCTACGACCTTCAGGTATTTTCGTTAATAACGTTTATAAAAATGATTGGCAATGTATGATTCTATTCAACAAGTCAAGAATATTCCATAATATTATCCGCTTAGTATCTCATAAGTAATCATTTGTCAAGGATTCGGAAAGGAATTCCTCGAAAAATCCATCAAGAATCTTTATGGATTCTCGTCATAGATATCACCAAGGTTCTGCAACAAATCCCGACTAGATGCTTGTAACAAAAATATAATAAAATTTTATCAGAATATGATATGCATATCATATTATGATATAATTTTGTTAGGCTCCGTTATTCATAGAACATAATAAAACAGAAATATAACATAATGTGTTTTATTTCGCTTTGAGATATGTTTTTGTTCATTTTAAACAACTTTTTAACAAAATAAATGGATAGTTATGCATTTCAATAATATTCAATATTATCGTATATCGAACAGTATTATAATGTTGATACTTTGTGTCAAACATTATAACTTTGTTTGATATGTTTTTGATAGGATTAAAACACATTTTGTTATGTTTATGCTACTATTCATACACTTTTTGTTATAATTTTAGTTATTTTCACAACATCCTGCATCAAGTTTGTAACAACCTATGTTCGAAAAAAAACTTATAACATAATAACATATGCTAATATAATTTTGTTATGTACCCTTAGTCGGGATACTACCACGAATTAACCAAGTGTAACAAAAAAATCTGTTAAAAATTTCAGTAAGATTATTTTAAGATCTTGCAAGAATCTACTGAATATTTCTTCCAGGAATCCAACAAAAAACCTACAATATTTTATTTAAAAAAATAATTAAAAACGACATCACCAAATCCTAACGAGGGATAGTAGACAGTCTTCTTCTTCTTCTTGGCATTTTACGTCCTCATTGGGACAGAGCCTGCTTCTCAGCGTAGTGTTCTTATGAGCACTTCCACAGTTATTAACTGAGAGCTTTCTTTGCCAAAGTTGCCATTTCTGCATTTGTATATCGTGTGGCAGGTACGATGATACTCTATGCCCTGGGAAGTCAAGGAAATTTCCTTTACGAAAAGATCCTGGATCGACCGGGATTCGAACCCAGACACCTTCAGCATGGCTTTGCTTTGTAGCCATAGTAGACAGTCATTGACCTTGTTGTTTCGTCCCTGACTGCCAGGGTTTGATCAGTCCAAAGTGGAATTTCGCTTTGATGCATAATAAACACAATAGTGTATATCCTCAAATTTCATAATGAGTCAAGTCCTTTACTTTTTTGCGTCGACGCTAGTAGAACCCACTACTTCTGAATGGGTAACCCCCACGCTATAACCCTCTCAGCCAACAATACTGGACACTCCCACGGTTCAATCTATAATAATCGAACCAAATCTCATCATTCCGCCTCTAATCCCAGCGACAATCATCCTGTGGACAGTTCGTGAAATGAACTAGACATCCATCGGTGCTCAGACACGATTCATTTGATTCCTTTGCTACAAGCTCACTGTCGTCCAACCCTTGGAAAGCCATCGGGGACAACGAAAGCCCCTAAAGCCCAGTCACGCACCAGGCCCCATTGGAAAATAAAAGATTTTCCGCTTCTTCATTCCGGCCACACAATTACATCAATGTGCACCCATCGAAGTCGTCGTCGTCGTCGTCGTCGTCGTCGTCGTCGTCGTCGTCGTCGTCGTCGTCGTCGTCGTCGTCGTCGTCGCAGGATATCGACTTGATTTCGTTGTGGAAGCAAAACGTGTGCCTTGGGTGCCCCACATCCGACATAAGGGGAACTAGGTGTAGAATGCGCAAAATGCGAAAAATGAAGGATATTTTAGTCAAATTAGATCATTTCATACGATATCTCCATCAATGTTTACACTTATGAGGAAAAACATTTCCCAGTTCCCACATAAAAATATGAATAAAAATAATAATATGAATTCAAAAATTGTTTGGAAAAACGTTGACATTGGGTTCAATTCTTTTAACTATTATTTTTCATTCTTTTTCTTCAAGGCATTAACGTCCCAACGGGACAGAGCCGGCTACTCAGCTTAATGTTCAAAAATCACTTTCACAGTTATTAACTGAGAGCTTTATCGTATGGCAGGTACGGTGATACTCTATGCCCAGATAAGTCAAGTAAATTTCCATTTCGAAAAGATCCTGGACCAACCGGGAATCGAACCCAGACACCTTCAGCATGGCTTTGCTTTGTAGCCGAGGACTCTAGCCACTCGTCTCAAAAAGGTCCCTTTTTCATATAAGATCAAATGTAATGACTGATTCTAGTAATCGCGACTTTATTTATGCGACTTCCATGTTAACTCAATTAGAATAGATTTTTTATCAATATTCACAATAAAAATTGAGTTTTTATTCATAGGACGCATATAAACCCACTTTCCCTTATAGTTGGTCATGCTGTTGGTGGCGGCAATAGCATTCCTTCATCATCCGTTCGATGGCATTGCAAAGGAGATGATGTTGATGGTTGAGTGGAATATAAATAGTCCAGTCATTATCGAGACGTCACGGTGCTTCTCAGAACCTTTATTATCAGCAAAAAAATCTCTATCAAATCGGTAGTCACCAGTCGTTTTCTATGACTATGATGCATATTTGAGTGAAATTAAAAAAAAATATCGTTGGGCCTGTGTTAAAGTCCGCATTAAATCTCACTTTCGCAAACTAACAAACAAATTCTTGATTAGGTACATATTGTTACATGATTAAATGGGCTTCCTAATGCCGTGTAGCGCTTTGGTCAATTAAAACCAGTTGAAATATATAGGTACTTGCCAAAATAAAGGTTTTTGATGGTACCGCTTCTAGAATGAACATAACTCAAAATCTTGTCGATCATTTTTTTTTTTCAAAACACCTCGCATGCGTAATTTTTTTTGCGGTGTTTTCCTAATAAGTACGGTAAATGGAAAACTGTTGAAAAACACTGATATACTTTGAATTTGTAGAGTCATACCATAAAAAGGGCGTAACTTCAAAACTAGCATTTCATTTTTTATGTTCCCTTGACATGCATCTTAGATATAAAAACGACTGGGTGATTAATACAGTTGTGATCAAGATTTTTATCAGATATTAATGGTTTTGGGTGCACCGTAGACGTCGGCAGGATAGGAATGGAGAGATCGATGTTGGCGGAGAATAACCGGAAGGCTGCAGGCAAGAAAAACAACTATAAAAAATCCCCAAGCTGGTTTACAATGAACCACCACCAGCCAGCCATGAAGTGGCGACATTAGACCGACCGAATGCAGGATGAAATTAAAACCCATGAGCAATCAATAAATACGTGATATTTTCTTTCGCTTCGTCCCGAGGAAACCCACCTACATATCTTTGATGGATGATCATGCCTATACAAATAGGAAAAGTCGTTCCATTCACCGGTATCAGATTTAAATCGAGCTGTTTCATTGCTGATGAACTCGAGTACGCATAAATTTCAACTTTACATTGTGGGCCGATGTCATTTACTGGATGTTTAAAAATAAGCCATAAATATTCTTGTTTTTTTTTTTTTTTGGATAAAATATTGAAGAAAATCAATGAACACAAGCGCTCAATCAAAAATCATTGCAATTGCAATAACTGCAGATTTCAAAACCATTTAAATATGTAGGTCTGAAAAATAATGCATAATAGGAACTTTATACACGGTATTCTAAAAACCATCAATATTTCAAAAAAATAAGATGGACGTTCGGTTAGTGTTACCAAGCATTTAGGCGCATCGAATCAAGAAGTGTGAGTTCGATTCCCGTTTTAGTTCGGAAAACTTTTTGTCAGGAACGTATTTCGACTGTACCACTGGTCGTTGAATGCTAGTCCGTTGTCTAGTGTGGTGTTTCCTTCAATGGACAAGTCGTTTAGTGGAAGCATTAACGTGTCGGTGTCTTTAATGGTATTTATTGAAACGACTGTTGCTACTCTCTTTATAATGGTTTGAAGAACGAGTTTTCACTATGAGTGATAAGTATGCACTTACATTACAGTAGTAACGTGTTTTGAACATTTTTCAAAATTGTTCCATAGTAATTTCCATACAAACCTACATTTTCTTTGGGCCACTTTTAAATCACCACCGAAAAAGCTGATAATTGGAGATCGGATTTTCAAACTTTTGAATTTTGAACCACCCTACTGTTGATGTCATCAATAAAAGTTTAAGATTTGACGTCAATATGCCATATCACCAAACTATGTTGAACAGTCACTCTCATCAGACATGGGCAAACTATTGAAAAAATATAAAAGCTCCATTTTATAATTGAAACTGTTTTTTTATAACATTCCAAATGTAAAAAAAAATATAGACTGCACATTCTGATTTGAGCGTTAGTTACAGAAGCTGTCGGCTGGGCAATCTAAAGTGTATCGCTCCAACGTTGATACGGCACTTAAGATTTCAAAACTGATTTCAATCAGCGGTAAAATCCACTCGTAAAGTGATATCTGCCCAAGAAGGGGAAAGGAAAACAGCGATGAAAAATCCCGTATACATTGGGAAGTAAAGTTTGCTGTTTATACAATCTTCCGATCCAAATCAACCAGTGACGTGCTAGTTTGCACACTAATTCCCTTTACACAAAGTTCAAATCCTGATACAAATGCCCTTCTCTCTCAAGCTTCGATGACTTTTCAATGACTTCAAACCATGGCGATTTCAAAAATTAGAATTGATATTTTCAAAACTTTTAAAATAATTCCTACTTTTATTTTCTTGCACAGCACTGTTGTCTACCTTATTTAAAATCTTAGTATCAGAATTTCTCTAAAATAGACAGTGCTTCAATTCTTTTGAAACATTTCTAAGATTTACGCTAGATTCGCCAAGAACAAAATTTGAATATCTGGACAATTTGGTAGATAGATATATTTCCCTTTAAAATCGACAATTTTCTGTCAATACTTTTCTATGAAATCGCGACTGTGATGGCTACTGGCTGAGTCGGATCTATACTTACCGGGATTTGTGTGCGATTCAATGAATGTCAAAATTCTTTTTGTCCAGAAGAAAACAAACCTTCCATAATAGTTAAATTTCTAAAGTATCAACTTCCTGGTGAATTTATTTGCATCATAAGCTAATCATATGGTCAGGTGCAGTCCATATATTAAATTGAGAGGTTACTGACGAATGGTATACTCAAGTACATAGTACCATCGCAGAATCTGATATCTTAACCTTATCGAAATGATATCAAACAAAACATCAAAATAACATCTCGTTAACAGTTTTTTTTAAAATAATTTTCTAATTTTGAATCTGACTTCAAGGTTTGATATCATTTTCCTAAAGTCAAATACAAATTTTATTTGTTTATCAATACTAACACCCAAGTAACATTTTTTGTTTTTACATTTATTAAGAGCTGTCGTTACCACCACATCGTTAAAACTCATTTAAGAACTTATTAGTCTTAACAACCTTAATAAACCTTTGATAAAACTCCATCAAACTCAAATGGGCCCACACTACAGGAGGTTGTTAAGACTATACCATAAAACCGTTTCTAAACTTCTTAGTTTTGTATCGTATGCATACATCTACCCTTGTAGTGTATTATAAAACATATATAAAAGCTATTGTATAGTCTTTTTGAGCTCAACTAGCGGTATTGGATCATTTGCGATATCCCAAAACACGGAATAAAACCAAAGTTAAAAGCTTATGATTGAACAAACAACAGCCAACAAGTGGTTCATAACCTTTTTTATG
Organism: Aedes aegypti; assembly: GCF_002204515.2. Taxonomy (NCBI): domain Eukaryota; kingdom Metazoa; phylum Arthropoda; class Insecta; order Diptera; family Culicidae; genus Aedes; species Aedes aegypti. The sequence goes on from NW_018734854.1 coordinate 35,928, forward strand.
ATATTGAAATCATCATGAAGTATGACGAATCTTAATAATACATTAAAATCATCATTTTCTACGTGGCATTAAATTTCCTTTCCATCGCGTAAATCTCATACCAAAGAAAATTTACTGGTGGAACGACACAACATTTTTCGATTTACAACAACGAGCCACAATAACGACATCATAATTGACTACCTAATATTTCATTGCATTCCATTTTCAGAATGATTGCATGCTCATCACAATCACAAATTGAAATTTCTCACGCATATTGTAATTATGAACCCGAAACGGCGACAGTAAAAACGGGTACCATCCATTTAAATCACGCTGGTCTTGTCTGGGATGTTTTAAGCAGAGAATTTGTTTATTATAGAGAAGCGTGAATTCTGAAACCAAAGGTTCCAATCGAACCGTCAAACGTGATTCCAATCGAGCAAATTCAATGAGACTCAAAGAGATGTTACGCCAAAGAGACGATGGATGTGTGTTAGTGAAAAGCGATACAAAAGTGACATCATTGATAAGCTTGGTTTCTTACACGCTCGTTCAGATCTACTCAAAAGTGAGTAGATTTCGACTCACTTCGGAACAAAGTGGAACTGCTCAAAAGTGAGTAACACCATCGTTACTCACTTTAGAGTAACATTGTCAAATGTCAATATGAGAGTAACACTTACTCATTTCGTTTAATCTGAAATTTGCGAAAGTGAGTAGATGTCACTCACTTCAGGAAATAATATTTTTGGAAATAAATGTATTGTGTTATTTATAAAATCAGAAGAAATATATAAGGAGCATAACATTTATTCATTATCTCATACATAACTATATGAATAATACAAGATAACAAATGAAAAAATGTGATATTTGTGTTGAAATTTTCGCTGCTCTGGATTGGATCCCCGGATGTTATGAATCTCTGAGGGATTGATGAAAGTCATGGAGGATGTAGTTTGACCGAGCCAGTAGCCTTCCCGGTTAGACTGTAAAGAATTGATAATTAGTACGACGGTAAAACTTACTGTTTATATTTTTGTTTCTTGCGGTTGTTCGATCAAAACCAGGACTTGGTCATTTTCACTCCGACCTCGCTTCACTTGATTGTTGACTTCGCTGCACTAATCTGGAGTTCGCCGGTTGGACATCCGAATCGAATTTTCAAGCGAACTAACTGTTAATGCTCTGCCGGCTCGGCTTTTTTGAAAACAGTCCGACATCACGTCTACGGAAGACATTTCACCACCGTTCGAGCGCGCGAAATTTTTACAAGTCTTTGACGTTTACAAGTAAGTCAAATATGTTTGTGTTTACTCAAAAGTGAGTAAGGTCGTTTTCTTTCATGGTTGAGTACAAAGTTACTCACTTTGATAAAATAAAGTTTCTCACTTTTGACTGCTAACTTGAAACTTCAAAAGTGAGTCAAAGTTACTCTCTTTTGAGTAGATTTGAACGAGCGTGTATGGCGACAGACAGGATGACACGCACACTAAAATTTTGTTTGAATGACTTCAATTGGGTCCTGAAATGTTTAATGAATTCTCGTTTTTATTCAATAATACGAAAGAGCATGTTCTTGCAACTACTTTAGCAAGTTTTCCCGCTCAAATAACGGCTATATAATTTTTTAACTTCAATTTTAAAAATGGTTCCAAATATCAACCTTGACACTTGTGATCTTGTTTGACATTCACTTTTTCGACAAAAATGCCACAGGGCATATATTTTTAACACTGGGGTTGTTCCTATCTGACATTTCGGAAGGGACACGGAAAACAAAATATACCCGAAATTCGAGTTTAAACCAAGGGGTGTGACAATATCCCAAAAATCATAAAAAAAAATGTTTTTTGTACTTAAACCAATAAAAATCATTTAAAAATTGAGTAACAATGTGGTTCTGCCCTAAACTTAAGCGTTTGGTAAGAAAATTGAGACAGGGCTTTAGGACCCTATTGTTGATAGTCATTGCAAATATTGTTTATATACAAAGTCAAAATCCTCTCCGCGTTTCTCTAGTATTATCATATTCTCTGGGTTTAAGATCAATTGGTAATTATTCCGTACAATATGATCATTGATGGGAGCTTTAAATCTTAAGTATCCTTTCGCATAACCCTCCACTGGCTAAAATATTCTTAAATCAGATAATTTGTTCTGCACTAAGACAAATAGGTTTTTTGGGACCCTTAACTAAATGCGCTCAGGAAAGCTAGTGCTGTCAAAAAGGTGAACAAATCGGAAAATTTGATAGTGTGATGTAATTTAATGAACTTAATTTGCTTTGTTATGTATATAGTTATGTTTTTACTTGAATGAATTGTGGTGATATAACCCATGGTCATCGGTTGTACTGATGCAGAAAACGGACACGATTACGATAGGGTAAAATCAATTTTGAGTGTTATCGAAATTTTTTTTTACTTGGACATGTTCACTTGACTTTCACAATCAATTTAATGTCGAAAAAACTATATGTCATTGCACTTAATTTTGAGTTACAGGCAAACGGTACAAAAATAGGAATATTCGTGATATTATAAATCAAAGACATTTTGAGTGTTATCGAAAATTTCAATTTCTGCTCAAACATGTACACTTGACTTCTACAAGAAAATTCATGCCGAAAAATCTACATGTCATAGCAATGATATTTTATTTACAGACGAGCAAACTCGGGAAATTAGTTATTTATGTTGCTTTTTAAGTAAAAACAATTTTGATTTGAAGACAAAAAAACAGGAAATAGTTTTTTTAAGTTTTCTAGGTTAAATAAGTTTTGAGTGTTATCGGTTATTCATTTTTTACTCAAACATGTCCACTTGATTTTCACATTTAATTTCACGTCGAAAAAACTATATGTCATTGCTTTGAATTTTGAGTTACAGGCAAAGGGGTCCAAAAAATAGGGTTTTTCGTAATATTTTCAGTGAAAGAAATTTTGAGTGTAATAAAACATTTCAATACCTACTCGAACGTGTTCACTACACTCAAACAAGCAAATTAATGTCGAAAAAACTACATGCCATCACTTCAAATCGTTGAGTTTGTGAAAAAAATGCGTTTTTCAAAAAATTAGGAAGTGCTTTTTGCTTAATAACTTTGGGTAGACGCATATATTTCAAAAATCTTAAAACGTACATCAATCTTAAATAGTGTCCGGATCCATCGCCGAACTTTTTTTTTAAATCGCTTCGGAAACAACAGAGATATGCATGGTCAAAATTGCACTTCCAACTCTCTGCTTTGTTGGTGTTAACATGACTTAGTGCAGTCTTGTCAGTTTTATCGATGTCTTTGAAAGACAAGTATGATGAGGTTTTAAGTATAGGTTTTAATAGACAATACACAGCTCCTTCAAAATACAATTTATTATCCACCAATTCAGCCGACAAATAAGTTTTAACGGAAGAACTTATAAGTATCTACACAGCATTTCAAAGTGGTTTTTGCTGAAAAGACCATTTAGTACTTTTCAATGCTATATAAAATCTGTTAGGATTTAATGCATCTCTAATAAAATCTTCATAAATAACATATAAGATCGGAAAGCATTGAAATTGTTGCTTGGGCAGTAAATACAGTTGTGTTCAGAATAATTGTAGTAAAAGCCTATTTTCATACAAAATGCTCAACTTTGGCATGCTGTAACTTTGTTTCCATATGAGGAATCGACATGAAATTTTGACAGTGAACTACAAATATAGTCAATTTCATTATCACAAGATTTGAAAATTTTCACACCACCGGCTTAAAAGTTAAGCACCAGGTGAAATCGCTCAAAATAATAGTAGTTTTAATAATATAAATATCTGCTGTATTTTGAGTTTTTGAATTTTTCTTCATTTATCCTTTCAACCATTTCCACCCAAGCTATAAATGTATAAACAAGCCAATGTTTTACAAAATTGTTGCTGAACAGAAAATTACAAAAGAAAAACTACTATTATTTTGAGCGATTTCACCTGGTGCTTAACTTTTTAGCCGGTAGTGTGAAAATTTTCAAATCTTGTGATAATGAAATTGAGTATATTTATAGTTCACTGTCAAAATTTCATGGCGATTGCTCATATGGAAACAAAGTTACAGCATGCCAAAGTAGAGCATTTTGTATGAAAATCGGCTTTCACTACTATTATCCTGAACACAACTGTACATACACGCAAACAAATTTTGTTGTATAATCTACTGAATCCACGGTAGAATAAAGAACTTCACCAAAGATTTTCAACCGACTACAAAAATCTATTAAGTTTACTGTAATCTGGTAAAATTCACTGAGCAGTGCAGTAAATTTGACTATGTCCACAGTAGCATCCACTACAAAGCATTATATTTCAATCCGTGACACCCACCGTATAACACATTGTGGTCAAAATTATGATTCCAAACTTGTCAAATATAGAATGTTCTATAAACAGAATATATTTTCTTGTGTAGTGATGTTGACTATGTTTTAGTAGAGTTAATGTATAATAAATGTAGTCGGTTGAAAATCGTTGGTGCAGTTCTTAATTTTACCACGGATTCTATAGTTTCTACAATAAAATTCATTTCAGTGTAAAAGACTCACACTGGCTCACCAAACGCATATTGAAAAAGGAGGGCATTTTGACTTGCTGACTATGAAAAAGCAGAATATTTGAAGGCAGTCTTCCCATGAACAGAACCGATGTGCAACTTTGGTTTGAACCTTGCAACTTGTGTTGAACCTCCAACGCGCTTCGTCTCTGTACCAGTGTATCAAACCGAACCCGGTACATGTGTTCTTCGGTTCAAGCTTTGGTTCAAAATGGCACAAAGCAGGCAGATAGGGAACGGTTGAAATCCACGCGGATAAATTTCTACGATCATATATGGAACATCTTGGTTCAAATCGTAAGACCCTTGAGGCTCGAAAAAATGCTTCATTTAAGCAGATCAACTAAGATCAATACTTTAAATAAGATTTAGCGGTAACTTTATGAAAAAAAAACAAAGATTTTACTATATCAAACAACAAGACACGATAAGTAGAAATTGATAAGCGTGAATATCAACTATTTTCTGTCTGTCGGTTCGTGTCATCGTTCTGAACCTCGGATGCAACCACAGATTTGCACCAAAATTTAAACTGCGGTTGCAATAGAAGTACAAGTGGATCGGTCTTCGAACCGGCGTTTGCACCAATGTTCACTTTACACAAGTTTGGGTTTAGATTTAGTATGTTTTTTAATTTATTTTTATTATGTTTTTATTAGTATTGTTCCAAACATTACATTCAGGTGTTCCGTGTTATTAGACAACACTATCATCCTAATTTGTTAAAACAAATTTAACATTTTATTAACATTTTGTTAACAACAAATTACATTTCATTTGCCGTAGCAGTTCAGATTTTTTACATGTGAGTTGATTTCACCTGCTTATAAGACAAAAAAAATACGTATTCAATTTACTTAACCTAACTTAATCTAAATATATAACGCATTAATCGTGGCAATGGAAGATTGTAACGATTTTTGCCTTTTTTATTGATTATTTTATTTGACACTTGTTCCAGAGTTTCAACATTGGATATTCTATGTAACTCATTGGTACTATACCAGGGAGGAAGCTTCAGAATCATTTTCAAAATTTTATTTTGAATTCTCTGCAGAGCTTTCTTCTTGGTATTACAACAGCTAGTCCATATTGGTACAGCATACAACATGGCTGGCCTGAAAATTTGTTTGAATATCAAAAGCTTGTTCTTAAGACAAAGTTTTGATTTTCTTTTAATAAGGGGATAGAGACATTTTACATATTTATTACATTTGGCTTGAATACCCTCAATGTGATTTTTAAAAGTTAAAATCTTATCTAGCATGAGCCCTAGATACTTATCTTCATCTGACCAATTTATTAGAACCCCTCTCATCGTGACAACATGTCTACTTGAAGGTTTCAAGTAAGAGAGGTTTTGGTTTATGTGGGAATATTATTAGTTGAGTTTTGGTAGCATTAGGAGAAATCTTCCATGTTTGCAAGTATGAAGAAAAAATATCCAAACTTTTTTACAATCGACTACAGATGACACGCAGACTTCGTCCTTTGGCGGAGAGGCCTGTGTCATCCACAAACAAGGATTTTTGACATCCCTGAGGTAACTCAGGTAAGTCAGATGTGGAAATATTGTTTAATATTGGTTCCAAAATGCTGCTTTGGGGAACACCAGCTCTTACAGGAAGTCTTTCAGATCTGGAGTTCTGATAATTAACCTGAAGTGTACGATTTGACAGATAACTTTGAATTATTCTAACAATGTATGTTGGAAAATTAAAGTTTAGTTTTGCTTTTTCTATGTCTAGTAGAGCAACACCAGTAGAATAGCCGTCAGATTTGTTGGAACGGATCAAATTTGTTACACGTAAAAGTTGATGAGAATGTCCATGGCGAAATCCGAACTGTTCATTGGCAAAAATTGAATTTTCGTTGATGTGGGCCATCATTCTGTTCAAAATGACCTTTTCAAAAAGTTGCTGATTGTGTAACCGAGAGACTTTATTATTTAATTCGAAAATGGTAAGTTGTGGGTTGTTGGTCTGTTTCACAAAGTTGTTCCATTTCAGAAGTCACACAAATTTGCAGAACACACCAACTTCCCAAGACTTACCGTTTTCGAATTAAATTAAAAAGTCTCTCGGTTACTTACTTTTGTCTTTGAACAACCCTCTGAAACTCTATGGAAAATGACTGCAATGTAATAATTCCTTCACAGGCAAAATTTCAAGTTATTTGCAGTTCGTCATCCAAATTTCAGCCAATACGGACTACCAGAAGCTGAGATACAGCACCCCAAACTTGAGCATTTTGTATGGAAAAACAGCATTTGATTACTAACTTATGTCACTGACTGTAACTATTTAATGTCAACAATTCAACTTCAATAACACAGCGTAACAAAAATGACATAGATTTCTGGTCTCTGATTCTGAAACCGTACTCAAAAATGTTCCAGTACGTCACAATTTCTAACTAAAAGTCACCAAAGATGCATAAAACATTGGTTTCATTTATGTTTACATAAAATTTAAAGTATGATTTTAAAACTTTTTTGTTGTCTTATCCGCCCAGCATGCTAAATAGAACATTTTCTTTCAATTTAGATACAATTTTGTTGAAATTTAACGATAAAATTCAGATTAAATCGATTTTTTCAACACGTTTGAGGTTTTCATACTAAATTTGACATTTCACTATTATGGAAAACTACAACACTTTTCTAAACAGCATTTATAAAACCAACAAAAAAACTTTTGAGCATTAAAAGTATTGTTATACACATGAGGTTTGAATTATGTGGCAAATTAAGCAAATAAATTGACGTACCATAAACTTGCATGCAAGTTGGCTGAAATAGCAAAATTTTGCATTTTCCTCTAAAACTAGACGTGCTATGACATTTTTGAAAACGGCAATGGATTCAGCAACCCTTAATTAAGTAAATAGCGGTATTTTGGTGCTTAAGACAATGACGTGTTCAGCAGTGTAATTCGTTTCTTTTGAAACATTATAGAAATTTGAAATGATATCTACTGAACTCTATCAACCACGCACTTGTAAACCACCCCTGCAAACGCCCATTGTTAAGTAAACGCACCGAACATTACCGCAAATCTCAAACTTGGTTGCTTGCTGGATGAAACGGGAGTCTGTGCGACCATCAAACCGCACCACTCGCGCCCAGATTCCGTCTCGCTAGCATCCTCGCTCCATCTCGCAGCATAGTGCTGGTTGACTGTCGCTTCTAATGACATCAGCCAAATGGCATCAGCATCAGTTCACAGTTAAAGCAACAAACCCTGCCACTGACTAGCTCGTCGACTTTGGCGAACAAAGATCTAGGCCGAGCATAGAATGGTAAACTCGCTACAGTATCCTTGCGAACGTCTTCCCGAAAGGATCTTCGCAGATTCGTTGTGCGTGCGCGTGATTATTTTTAGTGCGTTAAAAACAGGGAAATCTTTTTTCCTAATCTAGAAACTGAAAGAGGATGGAAAATGGAATGATAACCGAAGCAATTTAGTGATTTACGCGATGATAATGGAATGTGATGTCATAGTGATAGCGACGCTTCTGAATCATCAAAATTTAATGACCATTCTAGTTGGATACCAGTGATAAACGTCAGCAGAGATGGATATTCATAAAGTTTGGCAAGTTGAACCTGAAAAACCCCTCGCATAAGATTTCACAAACAATGAAATTAAACCAACTATCAGTTTTCCTACTCCTAAAAACCCTTTATAGCTAATGGAATCGGTGCCACTCCAAAACATGGTATCCCGCACGCGTGTGTGGAATATAAATCTGTGTTACTAGACAGATTTTTGGATTGTTTCACTGCGGGACCTAACTTGGCTGGAAAACGATACTGCAACTACTGATCCGGGAAAAATCTAAACCATAATCCTGAACTGGTGCCAACATGGCTGGTGGTGTTGGTTTTTGGTGGACAGATTTCTCGTAGTGATGAAATGCATTAATCGAAGGATATTATTCCTTGCTGTGCATACAGATGTTATACATTGTGTTCTTTGGCTCAACGGTTTTCACACATACAGTACTGGGCAGAATAAAGTGCACATTGAACATTTTGTCATACAAATATCACAAGCTTGGAGGATTCAATCTCAACTTCAAGTGCTCCGAATGACCTGATTTTTTGTTTTACCATAGCTTGCAAATATCTTGATTTGCCCCCACTAAGAAATTTACAGCATCCGATACAGTGGACCATTTTTTTGTTTTGACGCCCTAAACGTTCAAATGTTTTGAGAAGCCTGACAAAAAGCTTCATGCATATTTGAAAATTTCTCGTCTTCAACAGGCCCAACAAAACTTCAATTTTCAAGCTATCGTAATGTCCCTGTTTTTGGAATTGAAAATATGAATTCTTGAGGAACTTACGATCAATGTCGAAGGATGTTTGTAATCTGTTCATCCTAATGATGTGAACCCAGTTTGACCATGCAAGCATTATAGAGTAATGGAGAATTTAGTGTATTAGAGGTTTGAATTATGTATTTCCTTGATTATCACGTCACATTATATTGAATGATAGTAACGTAAAGATGCGCGGGTATACAGTATTCTGCCGTTGTCCCATGTTACTTTTTATGCATTTTGACTTTTTGTCATCAAGCAGTTTATTTTTACGTATAGTTTTAGAAAACACTTGTCAAAAAATAACTTTGTTCGGAAACTCAATGAAAAGCAAGTCAAGTCGGTTTGTCCCATTGTTAAATTTCCACGCATAACTGTCCCACTACTGCATTTCTACGCATAACTGTCACACTATACAATTCGCTGCGTTGATCTCGAGCAAAATGTTCAGTAGGCAGTTTTTAATTAGCTGATGTTTGGGAAAATTGTTTTGAACATCTTCCCATGTTGGCTTTACATCCCATGTGGAACACAACCTGTTTTATGTGTTTGTATCGGGATGCATTAATCATTCATGCGAGCCTGGCGTCAAATTTGATTGGAATTTTCAATATCAAAATATTATTTCCCATCCGTTTTTCAATGAATTTGAGTTGAATTTTCAGGTTCCATCACAAAATGCTTCTAGTTTTTGGAACCGCGGTCATCGATTAGAAATTTATAGGAATTTTGGATTCATCACGGGGAGTACTGAAGTAATCACACTTGAAGAATCAGTAACCACTTTAATTTCGAGTCCATGGCTTGCGACAAATCAACTTCAGGATTTAGCAAACCAAGTCTAAATAAACGGTCGAAACCGTTTTTGGATGACTTGGCCACATGCTGGGTTGTTCCGAATACCGGTTCACTGGTGGAAGTGGCCATTATTTGGCGAATTTGAAACCTGGCTTGCGACATATCATTTTTCATGAATTTGCAAATCAAGTCTGAAGGTGGTTCAAATGTATTTGAATGACTTGACCACATGTTGGATAGTTCTGAATTCCCTGTTCCCTGGGGGAAATGGCCACTAAACTGTCAGTTCTGAAACCAAGCTGGCAACATCAAACTTCATAAATTCCCAAATCAAGGCTAATGAAGGGTAATTCAAACATTCTTGGATGACTTGATAACATGCCAGGTTGTTTTGGATACCCTATTCCCCAGAGGAAGTAGCCATTATATTGGCGATACTGGGACTTATATTGCGACCTATCAAACTACATGAATTTGCAAATCAAATCAAAAGAAGAATAGTTCAAGAGGTTTAAGATGACCTAGCCACATACTGGGTTTTTCCTTATAAGTGGTTCTTCGGTGCAAGTGGCAAATATGTTGGCGGTTCTAAAACTTAATTTGCGATGTACCAAATACAGTCGCCTCTCCACATCTCGATATCGAAGGGACTATAGAGATAGGGAGAGATCGAGACAAAGAACACATTTTCGATGAATACTAGATTGAAAAACACTCCATTGCCAAGAAAGTAATAAACAAACAGATGTCATTTCACGCTCCTAATTTGTTTTTAATCCCAAAACTTTGGTCTAGTAACCTTCGATACTGGTCATATCGACATACGGAGAGAAAATTGGGAACAGATAATCAATAGAAACACATCGAGATATGGAGATATCGAGATAAGGAGGATATCGAAATATGCAGAGAGAAAATGTATGCAGACTGAAGGGACTTATGAAATCATCGACATAAGGAGAGATATCGAGATGTAGAACATTGAGATGTGGAGAGTCGACTGTATCACGATTTTGCAAACCCAGTCCAAAGAAATGTCAAGCCGTGAGAAGATTTGTGTCGTGAATTTTGAGTTAAATATTTTCTCCGCAGAATAACCTTGAATTCGCAGGTGAGTTTCTGCCAAGCCTGTAGCTGGAAGAGTCGATATAGGATTTTTTTATATCTTATAAACTCTCTAGGTAGGTTCATCCACTTTTTTTTTCACTAGCTCATACATTTTCTCATTATCACACATACGACAAACAGAAAACTTCGCTTTCCATTCCAAACTATAACATCATATTTCTTCACTTCCCCACACGTGGCTCCGTTTGGCACATGTCACTTGACCCTTCATTAGATGCCTTAACATAGTCCTGATGTTATACGTCCTCTTCATTTGGTACAATATATACGTAAGAACGGTCATCTACAGCAGTATGCTTAGCACATAATTGGTCACTACTTTCAGTGGGACTGTTATGCGTAGAAATTGACCAAAAACCTCGTATTTCTAGGCATAACAGTCCCACTTTGAATTTCATAGCCAAATTTACTTTATTCCCATAATACAAACTCTTGACTTCAATGAACATGCTATTCTTTATACTATTGTAAAGATTTTGATTTAATTTATCACACACCTGGTCAATACGAGGCCTAAATGTGTTAAAATCTATAAACGCAATTTTCTCGATTGCATATTTTGGAACATGGGACAATTATGCGTATAACGGCAGTATTGCCCATAAAAAATGCGAAAATCGTCATATCATGTTTTATGGTAATTTTAACATAGAAAATGTGAATGAAACATAAATATTTTTAATGACTTGTATAGTTTAATCCTTTTAGACTCAGTTTTTCTCTTTGGACTTTTTTTTATCTGTTACTTTCACCTTACCAGAGAGGAATTGGAAGCATACCTTCAAATTTCATCATGCGGACGTCGAGATCAATATCTGTGTGATGAAAGCTTCTAAAACATCAACAATGACGTGAGATTCTTCACAGGCCTTGTCTCCAGCATAAGCTTTGATTGAACTTTCATATAAGTGTGATAAGCGACTCCGTTTTGATCTAAACCTATGAGCTAGTATTGATATAAGTTGTCTCTAACCGAAGGAACAAATTTTACCCGCAAAAATCTGTTATGAGGCCTATAATATTTTTTATTCATATAAAAATATTTTATAAAATATTTTTTATTCAACTTCAACAAAAAATAAAGGCATATCAAACCTATAAGACGCAAATTCCCTCAAAACTATGACCCTGGCAAAATATTTTATTGTGGTCATGAAGAACACTTTCTCTAAAAACTCCTCCATCCTCTGACAGAAAACAAACTAAAATTTTCAACAATAAAATGTGATTTTTGAAGGTGGAAGGTGTTTCTTGCTTTGGGCAGAAAACCCCTTTGAACTTATTTGCTTTATTACATTATTTAGAACAGTAAGAAAAATATGACAAAAATTGTCCTGGATAGCGCAGTTATGTCAGAATATACTACAATAATCAGAAATTACATTCACTATCAAAAACAATGAAAATAACGCCTGTGGATGCTATATTTACGTTCAAATAATTTTCGTATTTTTTTATGGGCCATACTGTATGTATTGAACCAGAATTTTCATGAGTTGATTATTTTTAAAGTGTTAAACTTAAGGACAATTTTTCTCAATATATGAAAATGACACTTGTTCCAAACTGACTTAACATCGACCATAGATATTTTTTAAATTTCAAATGCTTAATTGCATTGAACATTTATCTAGAGGTTGGAAGATTCGTCGAATCGCAAAACGCCGAAAGGGACAAAACGTTGACAAAATGTCTGATAGAGGGAAATGGAAGAAAATGAGAATTACTTGAAAGAATGATTCTATTTCGATAGAATAAATAATTCGCTATGTGCCAAACGTTATTTAGAGAATTTTTGACCACGACCACGAACGAATCAATTCCAGCCCATAAAATCTCGTTCCGAACTCACCAACCAATGTACCAATAGTGGAGATACTAAGCACGATTGAACTTCATTCAACCGCCTTAATTCAAAAAGTGCAATTAATGTACATGTTAATTTTGTTACGGCAAGTAACGACCATTGCATTGACTTAATGAGAAAAATGATTTCATCGCAGTAATCCACGGAATGTCAGTGAAAAATAATGCCTCCACTATTGGTACACTGTTCCTTTAGTTGCGGTATATTTTTAATTTGTGTTCCTTTAGTTGCGGTATTCGTTGTTTTCTTATGGGATCCTCCACTATAGTAACACTTTATTGCAACTATTGGTACAAGTAAAAAAAGTTGTAGCAATTTAAGTGATATATCATCAGTATTAAAGCAATTTGAACGCTCTTTCTAACTATTTCGTGCATCAACAAGCCAATAGAGTAAGGTGGGGCGAAAGTTCGACCTTAGTGGTATAATCAAAGTTTCCAGGAAAACAATAGCAGTTAAAACAAAGCAAATACCATACAGTGAATCTTCAACATATTGGCTATAATTTTGCTGAACAAACTTGTGTCAGAAAATTTACCCCTTTTTAGTTATAACAGTTTCAAAATTGATTGTCTTATTCGAACTTTTGCCCCACCGGTGGGGCAAGAGTTCGAATCTAGTGTAGGGCAAAAGTTCGCTGGCTAAAACACAAAATATCGATCCTTTTAAGACAGGCATACTTTATAACAGCCGTAAACTTATGTTTGACGAAAAATACACACTAAATTTTCATCAAAAAAATGCCCAAAACCGGGTTAATTGTAATATACTCAAAAATAGCAGTTTTTAATATACTCAAAAATAGCAGTTTTAGCAGTGGAAATGTAAAATTTTGGTGACAGTTTTCACACGATCAGACAAATTTAACTTAATTTGTAGATAATATGTGGATTTTAGGCAATTTACAAGTTTTTCCGTGATTTTATACATGGGTCGAACTTTTGCCCCGCTGATTCGAACTTTTGCCCCACTATGGGCCAAAAATTGTTTTCAAGCATTTATGCAAAAATTAATGCACCTCAAAGCAACTTTATGATAGGTCTAGAAACGCCCTTACATAAAATATTAAAAAAGATTTCATCTTCAATTGGTTCCATGCTACGAAAGTTTGACCAAAAATTACAATATTCACGCCAAAAAACAACAAATAGCCATAACTTTTCCAAATCTCAATCAATTTTTATGATATTTGGATTGAAAGTTTCTTACTTGAATAGCATTCAAACCACCATGATATTTATAAGATTTGTTTTGAACTGAGATAGAAATCTTAAAAAGAAACTCTTATCCCACTTGAACTTTTGCCCCACTTTACTCTACGTTGATTGGCAGTGTCGGTTCTGTGACAAATATGATAAAATCAGTGAAAACGGCACTACCGCAACTATAGGAACACTCACAACTAAGGGAACACTTACCCTACCCAGTAAACACACGACCGTATATAATAGGATATAAGAGTATAAATGTGGAGGCGATATACGTACATTTTGCATGCAGCCTAATGGCGCATTTACGTATATCGCCTCCACTTGTGTACTCATATGCGCTATCGTATACGAGTTTGTGTTTACTGGGTATCCTCCTACACAATCGATCAAAGCATGCGTATCTTCACAAGTGAAAAAAGGAATGCCAACAAAATTTGTAATAAGTTACAAAAAAAGGTATAATGTGCTTCCCTTAGGAAAAATCTATCGCAACTAGAGGGTCTTGTTTCCCGGTGTTGGAAAAATCCCGGGATTCGGAATTTTCATCCAACTTCCCGTGATGTCTTTCAGAGGATGTAAAAGTCTTCATAACTTTCTTGAGAAACCATCTTTTAAGTAAGGAACCGGCAAAAGCAACGCTTACACAGTGATCTAGGATTGCACTACCTAAACATTTATGCGGCTTGTTCAATGCTAGTGATGACCATTTCGGGAATTCCCGGGATTTTTTATCCAAAATTACTGGTTTTCCGAGATATCCTGGTAAGATCCTCTAATCGCAACAGCAAATGCCTTAGTTCTAAAGTTTTTAGATCAAGGTATTGTTTATTCAGTTGTACATGATTTGTGTGCAACTTGATGATAAACAAAATCAAAACAATTAAATTATCACGTATGGCGAAGTAAGGATCCATTATGTGTATAACTTATACTTCTATCCTAAGCAAACAGTCAACTTTCTACAGCCACACTATTCATTTCATTTATTTAGTTACCATCTAAACCAGTGATTCCCAAAGTGGGCGAATTCGCCCCCCTGGGGGCGATTTTCAGGTCGAAGGGGGCGAAAATTTGTAAAACAAAATTTGGGGGGCGAAAAATGTAGAAAGGGGCGAAAAAGCTAACATGGCAAATAAAAATAATTACTCATAACCTTTAAACGACACACATACAAGTTCATAGGAGCTTATTCTAATGCATCTGACAGATAATAAATTCCAAACTCATCTGTTTCAAGGACAATTTGAGCTCAAATCGTTAAGTGTGGTAATTTAATGATTATGATATACAACACTTGTTAATTGTTAAAAACAAAATGTTTGTGTTATGCATGAAGGTTTTCTCACGTCATGTCAATTTTAAGAAAAGTCGGTGATTGAGATTTAGTCAAGATCGGAATGACAAGTCACATATAATATTGAAAACACAGATAACACTCAACAAACATTTTTCCTGTATATGAGCTGAACAAATCACTTTAAAGCTTATTCCAGTTTGACAAACTGTTGTTCAGCTACTAGTGTTACTTGGGCATGTTTTGAAAATACAAAACATATATCTGAGAATTTTCATAAATTATTTTAAATGCATGAAATTATTATATTTATTATAGTTTTTTTACCTGGGAGCAAAAGGATTAATTTGCAAATTTTGTTGGCATCTGGGTTTTCACGGCAAAAAATCTTCAGTACACATTTTAACATTTCGGTTGCACGCATTCTTACCAGTTCTTATAGTATAAATAGTTTTAGACAAAAAATCGGAAAGTTTGGCAAGCAAAAATCGCGTTCCAACGATAAAACCGCTATATGCTGAAGACAACAACACTTTATATATTCATAAATAGATTCGAAGTAACATCAGAGATGTACAAAAAATATTTAAAACTTTTTTTTTTTTTTTTTTAAAGACACTGACACGTTAATGCTTCCAGTGGGCATTTATGCCCTTTGAAGGAAGCACCACACTAGACAACGGACTGGCATGCAACGCCCAGTGGCACAGTCGGAAAACATTCCTCACGAAAAGTTTACCGGCCTGAGGCGGGAATCGAACCCACACTCCCTAGCACGATGCGGCTAAATGCCTGGTGACACTAACCGCACGGCTACGAAGCCCACAATTAATAACATCAGAAAAAAACCTAAGATTTTTTGATGAAAAATATTCTGAATTTTCATTTTTTTTAGTGTTTTGGATTGGATAGAAACTGTTTCCAGAAACGTCAAACAATTATTAGTCAGGATTTGTCAAAGTTATTGCAGTACAATTTAAATAACAGATAAATCAATATGAAATCATAATGAGTGAATCATATTATATATTTTACATTTGAAAAGTTGAAAAGGTCAAAATTGCATTGGAAACTAATTTAGTAATCTGCAATACACGCAAAATAATATTGAGTTTGTTATTAAAAATTACTGTCCAGTTAATCTTGTGTATTGTCCAGTAAGTGTTGTGGCGTTAATATGTGTTTCCAAACACATGTGTTTGATGTTCTTTAACATTTTTTTATCGCTTTTGACAAAAATATAGGAATAGCGCTTAACTCAAATATTTCATTCACACATCAGGGGGGCGATTCCAAAAAATAGTGGCCACAAGGGGGCGAAAGTTGAAAAAGTTTGGGAAACACTGATCTAAACAGATAACACTGAATCAACAATTTCACGCCACAATCCTCGGTTCTGCCTCACGTTCGCCATTTCGGTACGCACTTGATTCGCCCACCTTGCTCGCTGCGCTCCACGCCATCTTGTACCGACCGGATCCGAAGCGAACACCATCTTTGCAGGGTTTCCGTCCGGCATTCTTGCAACATGCCCTGCCCATCGCATCCTTGCAACTTTAGTCACCTTCTGGCCTGACACCAACCCCCTTAGATTTCCGGAGGACCATTCCCCCTAAATGTTCGGAGGACCAGCTTAGAGTCCTTTTCTGGCACTTGGATGATGATCAGCCGCCTCTGACATGGGGAACAGACGCTGCACACTGGGGCAGAATCGAAAAAATGCGGAAACAACCTGTAGTTCTTCGGAATGAAGAGATAGACGTTTGATGTCTTCTGCGAAAATGATCCTTCCAATAAGGCCGATGTTTTGACATAAAGTCATATTTTATAGTGTTATTTGCAAAAATGACTCAAATGCCATTTCGTCCAAATGGCAGTTTAGGTGTATGGTTTCTTCGGCAAAGTTGATCGTTATTTAAAGCTGAAAACAATTGCTGAAGATGTCAAATTTCCAAAACCCACATTTTTTTAAAAACTAACAAAATTTTGATAAATTGTGCTAAAAAACGTTATATGCATAAGTTCAGTTTAAATACCATTTATCGTCTATGGTCATGTCATTCATTGGCGTAAGGCAGAACTGGTAAGAATTTGATGGTAAAAAAAACAGTTTTATTAAAAATAACAGGGATATTACCTATGGGCTATTTTTGTAGCAACTAAACATAACTTTTCTTTTAACCATCAAAATCTTACCAACTTAGGCAATGAATGACATAATCTTAGGCGGTAAATGGTACTAAAACTGAAAAAAAACACGAAACTTATGTATTTTACATAGCATTTACATTAGCACAATTTATCAAAATTTTGTTTGTTTCTCAAAAATAGTAGGCTTTGGAAAACAGCAATTGTTTACAGCTTAAAATAACGATCGACTTTGCCGAAGTAACTATATAGCTAAGTTCCCACTCGAGCAAAATGGTTTAACATAATGAGTTTTGCGCTTAGGGCGTTTTTGCGAATAGCAAACATACAAGCAATGTAAAAAAAGTACAATTAGCTATAAGTAAACCGCAAGAATGTTCATGATTATGTTGAACTTTTGTTTTAACTGTAAAACTGTTACATTGTCATGTAAAATAATTTTGAACTTTTTTATAGGCTTAGCATACTTTCAGATCGCATAGAAAAAATATATAAAACTAGTGGTCCCGGCAAACTTCGTCTTGCCATCAAGTAGGCTGTTGAAAAATGCCCTGCAGTACCCCATACAATATGACAGTTTAGTTTTATCCAGTTTCTTCGATTTTTACGGCGCTTTTCCTAAGCTTTTCTCATGCACGAACACGTCGCATCCCCTATCGAATCCAACAGTGAAAGCATCAGGTGAGTCTGTAGACGCGTTCTCTAGCCATTTCGTGACATACAAACACCATTCCATTTTTATTTATATAGATATCATATCCTTGAAAAAATTAGACATGAATGTTCTGACCTTTCGTAAGTGGATGGCGATGAAAACACCTGCCCGCAAGAATGGCCTATACGGAATATTCCTGTTTTTTGGAAATTTTACTAAGAAAAAATCAAACAAAATTGAAATTTTACGATCAAATTTTCACCAGACCTGCTTTATGTTAGTTATTCACATAGTCATAGGCGATATATAGTATTTTAATTGAAAAATTACAAGCAAAACTCAAATATTTCGGTTTAAAGTACATTTTTTAAAAAAGTGTCAATATTTCAAAAAATAGTAGGCGTTGCAAATTTGATGTCTTCAGCAATTATTTTCAGCATAAAATAACGATCAACTTTGCCGAAGAAACCATACACCTAAACTGCCATTTGGACGAAATGGCATTTGAGTCATTTATGCGAATAACACTATAAAATATTATAACTTTATGTCAAAACATCGGCCTTATTGGAAGGATCATTTTCGCAGAAGACATCAAACGTCTATCTCTTCATTCCGAAGAACTACAGGCTGTTTCCGCATTTTTTCGATTCTGCCCCAGTGCCACATTGGTCCCAAAGCCATATCTAGGAAGACAAAAATGATTGCGCCTAAACCTTCAATTTTAGATATATGGTGTCTTCGGCAAAGTTTCTCCATATTTTTCAGACATTTTTTTCAGAGATGTGAAATTAGGGTGGCCCACATGGTTTACGAGATCAGCACATAAACTTTTTTGCTGACGCATTTAGGACCACCCAATGTTCTACAATGTTTTAGAACAACCGATTTGGAGCAACTTTGCCGAAGAACCCAAATTTCTATCTCTTGTGGTTCGCGAGTTATGATTTTTTTTTAACAAAAGAGTTAGGGTGGTACTGAAAAATCAGTTTTTTCTTGATAACTTTTTATACGATAATTTCTTGCAAAAACTTTGTTCCGAGCACTTTTAGAACTTTTGATTGCGCAACTTGCCGAAGAAACTGCTGTTCTATCTCCTATGGTTACAGAGTTATCAGAAATTTTCTTCGAAAAAATGGTTGTTTTCAAATGCCGATATCTATGAAAGGCGCAAACGGATTTTCAATCTTTTGTCGGCATTAGAAAGATTATTTCTTTCTTTGTTTATGGTGAAAAAATTGTAAGGACGTTTTTTGTTTGAAAAGATTGATAGAATTTTGAAAATGATATGTTTTCAACCGAAAATTGTCCATAACTTGAAAAATATTCGAGATAGCTCTTTAGTTTCTTCGGCAAAAAGTTGCGCAATCAAAAGTTCTAAAAGTGCTCGGAACAAAGTTTTTGCGAGAAATTATCGTATAAAATGTTATCAAGAAAAAACTGATTTTTCAGTACCACCCTAACTTTTTTGTTAAAAAAAATCATAACTCGCGAACCACAAGAGATAGAAATTTGGGTTCTTCGGCAAAGTGGCTCCAAATCGGTTGCTCTAAAACATTGTAGAACATTGTGTAGTCCTAAATGCGTCAGCAAAAAAAAAAAATGTGCTGATCTCGTAAACCATGTGGGCCCCCCTAATTTCACATCTCTGAAAAAAAATGTCTGAAAAATATGGAGAAACTTTGTCGAAGACACCATATATCTAAAATTGACGGTTTAGGCGCAATCATTTTTGTCTTCCTAGATATGGCTCTGGGACCAATGTGGCAGTGTGCGCTGTTGTGAGCAGCTCCTAACATGGAGAACAGACGGTCCAGGTTTGCAGAAGCAAAACCAAACCCCTTTCCCTGTCACCATACGACCAAAGTTCCCACCGGGGGTTGGTTACCCGATCTTCCCTGAGGTTACTCGTACCCCGACCAGTACCACGAAGAGGTAGGGTTAGAAGTTGCTGGGCAAGAAGCCAAGGACCGCACAAAGGGATCTATTTTATTCCTGCAGATACGCGAGGCACCAATGGTACGCCATTCCCAGCCATTTACCGTGCCATTTCTGTTGATATCTTCAGGTTGAATCCCTGGAAAGATTTTTTGGAAAATTTCTGGAAAAATTCATGGAACAATTTATTGTGCAATCATTGGAGGAATCACCTTAGAAATCACTGGAGCGATTCCCAGGGAATCGCCTGTAGAAATTCCTTAATATATCTCTGCAAGAAATTTAAAAGCAATCCCTGAAGGAGTTCCTACAGGATTCGCTAATTCCTGATGGATTTCTTGGAAAAAAATCCTTCAAGAAATACTGGAAGGAAATGATGGATAAATTCATTTAAGAATCTTCGAAGAAATTTCTGGTAGATTCTTGAAGTAATACTTTAAAAATTCTCAGGTCGAATGCCTCATAGGATCCTTTCAGGGATACAAGGAAGAATCCTTGCAGAAAACACTAGAAGAACCCTGAGAATAACTTGGAGGAATCTCTCAAAAAATTGGATTAATGGCTGATGTATTTATGGAGGTTTTCCTAGGGAAATCAGTAGAAGAATCACTAGAAGATTTTTGATAGAAGCAATTCCTGGTGGGATTTTTGATAGAATGCTTGAATTAATTTCTTAGGAGGGATTTATTGAGTAATCTCTTTAAGAATTTCTAGAAGAATTCCTGGTCGAATCGCAGGAATATAACCCTTATAGAATCTGTTTAGAAATTCCTGAAGTTTCGTTAAAGGAGCTCCTAAATAAATGTTTTGAGGATTTTTTTGGTGGAATTCTTGAACGAAGCATTGAATGAATCACTGAAAAATCCCTTAAGAAGATTATGGATAAATCCCTGGAGGACTCTGTAGAAAAATTACAAGAAAAATCGCTGAAGAAATTCCTTTTGGAATTTAAGGATGAGTCCTAGGAGTAAGCCCTGAAAGATCCTGGTGAGATCTTTGGGGGAGATTATGGTGATGAATTTCTTGAGAAGTATCTCAATTAGAGGAATTCCTGAAGGAATCTTTGAGAAAAATGTTATAGCAATCTCTGGAGAAATTCTTGGAGACTGAATTACTGAAGATATTACTACAGTTTTTTTTGTTGGATTAATCTTTGAAGGAATCAGTTGAAAAAACCTGAATAATTAGTAGAGGAACCTTTGAAGGTATTTCCGGAGGAATGCCACCTGAAGTAGTATGCCTGAAGATTTTTTCCCGGAGGAATTTCTGGTTGAATATGTGGATAAATTTCTAGAGGAACTATTGATACAATTTCTGGTGGAATCCCTAATAAAAAACTTTAAAGTAGCCAATAACTAGAGGAAACCACTAAAGATTCTGGATAGAATCTTTGAAGAAATTACCATAGCCATTCTCATATCGATTACTGTTCAAAATAATCCCCGACAGAGACCCCTCATAATTTTTAAGTTTTGCCGGAACACTTCGTGCGAATTTTAACTTGAATTCCTCATCAATATCCATTACTTCGGGTTCTCGAATTTTGAAAATTTTGCTCTTCTTCACTACGATTATTGCCCAAAAATCGTAGAAATATTCCCCCCACAGCCACTTAATTCGAAAAAATAACAATCACATACTCACTAGACTTGCCGAGATCATTCAAAACATGCGAAGAAATATAGTATTGCTGCAACGAACTTTGACAGTCGGTCAAACGATTGCAGCAACATAAATCGGCTTGACTAACTCGGGGGCGGAGTCAATGTTGGTCAACCTGTCTGAGCGTCTGTGGGCTGCATAACATCTCTTATCAGTGTGACTATAGAGCGCTGCATATGACGAGCCTAACCTCACTTATTTGACAGCTGCTGGTCCTGTTGTTTACGTTTCGGACTTAGTCGTTTTTTCCATCATTTTTTCATCTTCGCATTTCTATCACCAGCATGCTGATGGTGACGATTTTCCACGGTAGGAAGAGAGAATAATACGATCCGTGGGTATCTGCAGTGGATTTGACCTCTCCTCGCAGCAAACTTTCACGAAATTAAGAATGAAGTCCAAACTGTAAACAACAGGACCAGTACCTGTCAAAATTGATGCGTGACGTCACAGTGCAGTGGAGTATAGGGCTCTGCACAAAAATCATTGCCTCTCTTTCACTCTTTCACGAAATTTGTAAACAACAAGGCCAGTAAACGTCAAAATCCCATACAAAATCGAAACAGTGCACAACAAAGAGTTCTGGAAAACGTGAACTGTCAAAAATACACCATGAACTACCACCAACGGTCACATAAACATGATCTAGTTCACGGTGTGTTCTTGCTTGTTGACGAGTTCACGTCTGCGGTTCACGGATACAAGAACAGATTTTATTCTGTGTGCAGAGGCCTATTGTCGGCAACCTCATTCTCTTCGGCAGCTTTCCCATAAGAACTGCAGGCGAATCTGTTCGGTAGCTCCAAACCAGTTGTATTCATTTGAATTGATGACATTTTTCACAAAATTGTTTGTTCAGTCACGGAAATCTCGTCAGTGGGAAGCTGACAGAATAAAAAATCATCTGAATGTTTTCATTGGTGTTTTTTGATTGTAAAATACTCTGTAGAGAGCCTGATCCTGTTCTTCGCACATTTGAATCACTTCAGCAGTGGGTTTTTTACAGCTACTGTGCTCATATTTGTCCATAATATGCATCGTATGGAAGAGTTTCTTATTGCAAAGTTTCAGACGATTCGGCCGAGAAAAACTCCCCATGCTAAAGTGAACCTTGAAAGTGTCCAAGTAGCTCTGCTCCCTATTTGGAGTTTGAAATTTGGTTGCCGATAATAGTCGAATAGTGCGGAAGCCATATATTACCCAAGATGCTATTTGGTAAGGTAGCAAAAACGCTGTTCATTGCGACCAAGAATTGTGTGGTACCTATCACGGAAAAGAGTCGGATAGGCGGTCTCCAACAAAGACTCGGAAAGACCGCCCAGACAGTTACAAATACGTGATTATGATCGTTTTTGAAATCGTTGTCCATTCAACTTTTTGTTCATTCGATCTATTGTTCTTTCGGTATTTTGCGCATTCGACCAGTTGTCCTTAGATCTTTTATCTTTAGACCTTTTCCCATAGTTTCCTCAATTGGAGCTTAAACGAAAACAACTCATCAAGAATAGTCGAAATGGCATTAATTTGAATTTTTGTCCCTTTGCTGGTCAGATAAAGTAAAGTGGGACGTTAAGATTTCTAGCTATATTTTTATATGTATTTTTTTGCAAACATGTGACTTATGACTGGTTTTTGAATTTCTATCATTAATGTAATGATATTTTGTGATACAGTCAGTGAACTTTTGCTCCGCACTAGTTTTGAGCTCTTGCCCCAACGGTGGCAATTTAAGAACTGCAATAACTAAACAAATGAAACTTTACTACTTTTCAACTGTTAATCCTCTAAGGTCGGATTTTTGCCCCATCTTACTCTGTGAATTAAATGAAGTGGAAATGAAACATATCAATCGAGATTCATGAAATATTTAAAGCATATCACATACTTCTATTTATACTCTCTGACATTTTCCTACTCCAAGCAAATCGTTTATCTGATCAAACCAATATATCTTATGAATAAAATTAAAACCATCTCATTGTTTTATCTTACTGTAGGTTAGCAGCGGCTCAAGAGGCGGAGCTTCCTGGCAAGGACGACGGGAAGCAAATGGGTCCGAAGAAAGGAAAAAAGGGCACAAGTCCGAGGCATCGAACCGGTCCACCACCACCCGGACCCTCATCACTGTTCATTTTCGCAGAGGATAACTTTATTAGGAAGTAATTCGAATCCGCACTTTTCCGCTAATCCCACATTGATCCAGGATTGACTTTAATCAAATTCGTTTCTCCCTTCTTTTTTGTACTTCCCCCAAGAGCAACTAAATTCATCATAGAATGGCCGCCCTTCGAGTATGCCGTACTGTTGACAATCATCGCCAATTGCGTCGTGCTGGCCCTGGAGGAACATCTGCCGCATGGCGACAAGACGGTGCTGGCCCAGAAGCTGGAACTGACCGAGAGCTACTTCCTGTGCATCTTCACGATCGAGGCCGCACTCAAAATCATCGCCCTCGGGTTGGTGCTGCACGCCGACTCCTATCTGCGCAACATCTGGAACATGATGGATTTTTTCGTAGTGTTCACGGGGTAAGCATTCATGTGGCCGGGACCGATATCTGTGTGTTCTTTTTATCCTTCTCGTCTAGAGGCCCCAGTGATATACTTGTGTGAATAATCTATAGAAAACAGACAGAGAGTGAGTTGAGCGTCTCCTGGGTTTCGTTGAGGTGCTAGAATTTCGTTAGAAGCAGAAATATTTTTTGGAATCGACGGGTTAGCCGCAAGTGTTTCGATAGGATTAGATTTATTGCATGTAGAACTAGAGACATTTAGAACATTGTTAGATTTTAGAGGAGATATGTGTGTTGCTATTATTAGATTTTTGAATAACATATTTGAAGTTTTCAGGTTTTACGTGTAATAGGAAATATTAGGGTTTTGATATATTTAATTAATTTTATTGAACTTGTTTCTTTCTCCTTACTTGTCTTGAATCATATCGAATTATTAATTTGAACACGTGTGTTCTATGAGTCATACAATTCAGATAATGTACAAAACTGTGAAAATACATTTGAAACAGTTATGCTCCTTGGTTTATTTTTCTCATTCAAATTGTCGACCTCAGCAATCTTATTGCTCTGATAAGCGAAGCATCTTGTTGCCAAATATGAGCATTTCACACGCTTCTGGCTAGCGTATTTGTATCTGCCGCCTATGTGGAATACCTTTTAGCAGTCTCTTCAGAGGATATTCAGCATGGACTTCTTTGGTGTCTCCCTCCACGGATTCTACCAGGAATTTTAAAGAAATTATTTGTGGCACTTCTTCACATTATTATGAGCTTATAATATTTCCTAATCCAATTTTTTGTAGTCAATCATAATATTGGCTAAGATTGATATTTATTTTCTGTTAAGGATTTTGCGAAATTGTATTCCATGCTCTAAATCGACTTAATACTGCTCAGAATATACCTTCTTCTCCTTGTTGGTGGCGTAACATCCTTAATGGGACAGAGCCTGCTTCTAAAATTAATGTTCTAAGAGCACTTTCACAGTTATTAGCTGAGAGATGTCTTTGCTGAATTTACAATTTTTACATTCGTATTTCGCGTGGCATGTGCGATGATTCTCTAAGCCTAGAGAAGTTCAGGAAAGTTCCGTTACGAAACTACCCTGTACCGACCAGGAATCGAACCCTGACACCTTCAGCATGGCTTTGCTTTGCAGCCATGGACGTTACTTTAGGCTAAGGAAGGTTCCTAAGGCCCCACTTAGCATTACATTCGAATCTTTTCTAGATTTTTATGAATTACCGTTCTGCCTCAAATTCCGAACAGACTCATATTCCAAACACTCGGTTTTCGTAAGGCGGTTTGGTTGAAATGTTTCGCTGAAATATGTCGCTAAGTTATTTGAAAATGGTAGTCAATTGCGATTCAATTCTACGTCTTCCAATATATTTTATACCTCGGGAGAAGTGTTGATTTTCTAGTTCAAGTTCACTTAAATTAGCTCAGATAAATTTGTTTACGAAATTATGCATTTGAATACGTGCTGTTCGGAATTTGAATCAAAGTGTTCGGAATATGAGACAAAATGAACACAGTGTTCGGCATTTGAATCAAAATGGTGTTCCATACTATTACGTGAAAACAATAAGGTACCCCGGGGCAAGTAAGAATCAGGGGTAAGTGGGGCGTTTCGTCATAGCTCACTTAAGAAAAGTTTTTCATGGTGGTATTCTTCTAGAAAGTTGAAGATACAATGACAAGGAATATATTTATTACTAAACATATTGTTATTTTTATTACCGTGTGGTTCATGTAACAGTTGTCAGTTCAGCGCCATTTTCAACTTGCATGATACATTGTGACACGTTTCACGTCTTGCATTGACTCGCAAAAAAATGTGTTATAAATCGAATTTCCATCAGTAAGTTACAATTTTAAGTATTATTACAAGCTGCTAACGATAAACCAATATTTTGTTTTCATTTCATATGAAATTTTCGATGGTCTGTCTTACCCCAAAATATCTTTGTACCCGGGGTAAGTGAGATCTATCAAAACAAAAACCAGAATCAAAAGTTTTCGTATACGTTTTATACATTTTTCTAGAAGGAAGAACTAAAACATTCAAACAAATGATTTTTATCAAAAAAGATCAATCTCAAATTACGTAATTGCTAAGAGAGAAAAGAAAGGTGTAGAGTAGTGTGTGATCCTTTGACCGTGACGCCTGCTCCTGCGGGGGCGGGTGATGCGGGCAGAATCGATCATGTTACGTGAGTAGTGCAGTGAAAAAGTGTGTAATATTTTGCGGTAAGCACAGTATGCCTACGGAAGAAACAGCATTACATCCTGGTAAAATCATTCTTTATTATTTTTTACTTACCAATTACCATGCGAAACTAAATACGTGCCAGGGTCGACAATTTAATTTCGATTCGGGAAGTGTAAAAATATTTCAGATATCCATTTGATATCTGGGTGTTTTTATGCGGGGCTTACTGTACCGAATTCCGTGAAAATTTGCTGTTTTGTTCCTTATTCGAAATAAGGAAACACGTGTATTTGAATTTTTTGATTAGGGTGATCATTTCCGAAATAAGGTGACCAAAAAAATTTGCGCGATTTTGCTTAATTTTTATTAAAAAAAAATATAACTTTTGAACCGTTCGACCGATTTTCAATCTTTTGGACGAAATGAAAGCTAATGATTTTGACTTTTCAGGAAAAAATATATTTACAATTTTACAAAAATTGTTTTTTTACATGAAAAAAAAATCACTAATTTACGTTTTTTCATGGTTTGAAGGCCTATATTGCCGTTATACGCATAATTGTCCTATGTTACTTTTTGTGCATTTTGACTTTTTGTCATCAAACAGTTTATTTTTACGTATAGTTTTAGAAAACACACACCGAAAATTAACTTTGTTCGTAAACTCAATGAAAAGCAAGCCAAGTCAATTTGTCCCATTGTTGAATTTTCACGCATAACTGTCCCACTACTGTATTTCTACGCATAACTGTCACACTATACAATTCGCTGCGCTGATCTAGAACAAAATAGTCAGTAGGCAGTTTTGAATTAGCTGGTGTTAGGGAAAATCGTTTTGAACACCTTCTCACGTTGGCTTTACATTCCATGTGGTACACAACCTGTTTTATGTGTATTATCGGGATGCATTCATCATTCATGCGAGTCTGACGTCAGATTTGATTGAAATTTTCAATATCAAATTTTTATTTCCCATCCGTTTATCAAGGAATTTCAGTTGAATTATCAGGGTCGATCACAAAATTCTTCTAGTGTTTGGAATCGCGGTCATCGATCAAAAATTTACCGTAATTTTGGATTTATCACAGGGAGTAGTGAAATAATCCCACTTGAAGAATATGTAACCACTTTAATTTCGAGTCCATGGCTTGCGACTAATTAACTTCATGATTTAGCAAACCAAGTCTAAATAAAAATAGTTCGACCGTTTTTGGATGACTTGGCCACATGCTGGGTTGTTCCGAATACCGATTCCCTGGGGGAAATGGCATCAAAACCGTCAGTTCTGAAACCTAGCTGGCAACATCAAACTACATAAATTCCCAAATCCAGGCTTAAGAAGGGTAATTCAAAGGTTCTTGGATAACTTGATAACATGCCAGGTTGTTTTGGATACCCTGTTCTCCAGAGGAGCTGACCATTATATTGGCGGTTCTGAGACCTATCTTGCGACTTATCAAACTTGATAAAGTCAAGAAGAAGTCAAAAGAAGAATAGTTTAGGAGGTTTTGGATGACCTGGCCACATACTGGGTTATTCCGGATTATTGGTTCTTCGGTGCAAGTGGCAAATATGTTGGTGGTTCTGAAGCTTAATTTGCGATGTATCGAATATCAAGATTTCGCCAAACTAGTCCAAAGAAATGTCAAATCGTGTGAAGATTTGTGTCGTGAATTTTGAGTTAAATATTTACTCCGCAGAATAACCTTGACTTCGCAGATGAGTTTGGCACATGTCACTTGAGCCGTCATTTGGTGCCTTAACATTATCTTGAGGATGTACGGCCTCTTTATTCGGTACAATCTATACGTAAGAACGGTCATCTACAGCAGTATGCTTAGCACATAATTGGTCACTACTTTCAGTGGGACTGTTATGCGTAGAAATTGACCAAAAAC
Organism: Aedes aegypti; assembly: GCF_002204515.2. Taxonomy (NCBI): domain Eukaryota; kingdom Metazoa; phylum Arthropoda; class Insecta; order Diptera; family Culicidae; genus Aedes; species Aedes aegypti. Next base: position 64,151 of record NW_018734854.1, read on the forward strand.
CTCGTATTTCTAGGCATAACAGTCCCACTTTGAATTTTGTAGCTAATTTTACTTTATTTCCATAATAAAAACTCTTGACTCTAATGAACAGGCCATTCTTTATACTATTGTAAAGATTTTAATTTAATTTACCTCATACCTGGTCAATACGAGGCCTAAATGTGTTAAAATCTTTAAATGCGTTTTTCTCGATTGCTTATTTTGGAACATGGGACAATTATGCGTATAACGGCAGTATAGGGGCTATTGCTATTCTAAAGGCCTAAAGAGGCTATTGCTATTCTCATTTTTTCTAGAAAGTTCAGTTAATTTTATATTCACTGTCGAATTTTCAGCGATGTATGTTTTTTTAGTTTTTGAGATATATTTTTTTGAAAATAAAAAATCAGTCATTTTTCATCGGCACACACTGTAGGTCTCAGCGCATTAAATTAAAAAAAAAATCGTATCTTTTGAACACCTCAACCGATTTCCAATCTTTTTTTATGGAATGAAAGCTTAAGATTTCAACTTTTCATAGAAAAAGATTGGAAATCGGTTGAGCTGTTCTATAGTATTGATTTTTTTTAATAAAAAATCTAATATGCTGAGACCTACAGTGTGTGTTGTTGAAAAATGACTGATTTTTTATTTTCAAAAAAATATATCTTAAAAACTAAAAAATATACATCGGTGAAAATTTTACGATAAACGTAAAATTTTTTGAACTTTCAAGAAAAAATAAGAACAGCAACAGCCCCTTTGGTCCCGAGGCCTTCAAAACGCGAAAAAAACGGAAATTATTGATTTTTTTATCTAGAAAAACAATTTTTGTGGAATTTAATATTTTTCCTTAAAAGTCAAAATCTTAAGCTCTCATTTCCTCCAAAAAGATTGAAAATCGGGCAAACGATTCAAAAGTTATAATTTTATAAAAATAAAAATTTGGCAAAATCGCGTTTTTTATGGTCACCCTATTTCGGAAATGGTCACCCTACTCAAAAAATCCAAAAAAACGTGTATCCTTATTTCGGATAAGGAACAAAATAGCAAATCTTCACGGAATTCGGAGACCCACTAGATCGGTTTTTCGTGGAATGGCTGTATATTTTTATGAAAACTTGCTAAAAATTTCAAAGAAGATTTTCTCAAAACTAGGTTGTTTTCCACTGACACCCCTTTGCTTATAATCTTCTAATGTTCATGCCAATCGTTACTACAAGACTAAGAAGGCTTTCCGTCTTTACTGGGCTGGTAGCGACTGAATGCCTTAAAAATAGGAAATTAGAAACCTTTTGCCTGGAAAAAGTGACCTTAAAGGAATCATTAGGTGGCCAAAAAGAGACCAAAATAACAAAACCTTATAAAATCCATGAGATAAGAGTTTGATTCTTCATAGCGTCAGAGTAGTCTGTCCAAGATCTTACATTTCTTAATTCCTGTTACATAATTTTCTCTAGGAATTTTATCTGAAATGTATTCTGATAAAATATTCAGATATTACTCCGGAAACTTCTAAAGGAGTTTGATGAATTTTTCTAGAGAATTTCTCCAAGAATTTTGCTTTGAATGCCACAAAAATTCAACGTGGATTTACCCAAGACAAATTCTACCCAGAATGAGTTGAAAAAAAATAAAAATCGTGCTCAAAAATCTTCGAGTTTGATTAAATTTTGCACATGTGTTTTGTTTGGTAGAATAAGTGTTTTCCGTAGAATAATTGATTATTTTGACTCAAGCGTAACTTTCGAAAATGGCCTATATATTTTTGGCATGCAACTTATTTGACAAATTCTAACTCCGAAACTGTTGATTTTAGAGTAAAATGCTCTATAAAGAAGTTGTAGTGAACCGTTTGGACTATAAGAAAAATATACATTGAAAATATTTTTTATTTATTTTCATTAAAAATTTAACAATAAAACTTAGATTTCAAATTACACAAAAAACTCATTTTTAATATTTTTTAAGTTTTCGTCAAAGAATCTTGATATAAACAGATGTTTGGGACAAAGTATCATGATGGAGAAATTTTTAATAAAAAGTTTTTAAATGACCGATTTTCAAAATTTTTATTTTTTGACAATATAAATACGTGCAACAAGAATCTTGGAATAATACTAAACCATAATGATTATCTTGATCATTTCTCTAGAAGTAGCCATTTCCGAATTATCTAAAGTTTTATACAAAAAGTTGTGAATTCAATAAAACCTAGGTCATTTTCATTAGTTATTCGCGATTCTCCATCAAGGAAAATAAGTAAGCGGAAAGAAATATGGTCTTAACTCTCAAAAACGTATTATTATTGATGGAGAATCACGAATAACTAATGAAAATGTCCAATTTCATTATTTAATTTAAAATGTTTTGCATTAAACTTGACATAATTCGAAAATGGCTACTTCTAGAGAAGTCATCCAGATGTTCATTCTAGTTTAGAATCATTTCAAGATTCTTGTTAAACCATCATAACGTATTTATTTAGACAAAACCCCAAATTTTGAAAATCGACCAAAAGTTGTTCTTGGAAAAACTTGTTTATTAAAAATTTCTTCATTATGAAAATTTGTCCCAAACATCTGTTAACTAGCAAGATGCTATATTGGAAATTAAATAAAATATTAAAAATAGGGCTTTTTGTGTAATTTATAATTTAAGTTTTATTTTAAAATTTTTCATGAAAAAATATAAAATATTTTTTTCTGTGTCTTTTATTTTCTTGTAGTTTAAACAGGAGGTTTACTGTAGTTGTAGTTATTCATAGAACATTTTTCAAAAAATCGACAGTTTCGGAGTTAGAATTTTTCAAATAAGTTGCATGCTAAAATGTATAGGCCATTTTCAAAAGTTGTTCTCGAGTCAAAATGATCGATTTTCGGAAAAAAACACTTATTCTACCATACCCGAAACATATGCAAAATTCACTGCAAATCGAAGATGGTCGAGTTCTGTGACTGACCGATTTGACATGGAATTATTCCCTAGGGGAACCACAGAAATGGAATTTCTCCAAAGAATGTTTCAGGAATCATCGAAATTCCTTAAAACAAATATTTGTGAAATTGTCCAAGAAAGTCATAACTTCTCTAAAGTTTTATCCAGTGATTAATCCGTCTTTTCCCTGGGACATCCTACAAGGTTTCTGGTCAAAACATCTTTTAAAATTGAATCAATAACTTCTCCAAAAATATCACCTAGAATTTTTTGAGATTTTCAATAAAACTGTCTTTAAGATTGCAACTAGAGATTTCTCTATAAATAGCCTCAGCAATTGCCCCAGAGATTTTTTCTAAGGTGTTGGGGCGCCTGGTTGCTTCAAGGCAAATGGTCAGAAATTTCACTAAGAACTTTTTTTTACTTCACTTGACTTACGAAATTGTATGCTGCAGCGTTCCAGAAGGCATCCCGTTTTAATAGCCCTAAACGATTGTTTGGATCCTTCTAGAACGCTGCTGCCATGGTGAAGACGTCGATACCTAGATGATAGGCCTTTCCATTTGACGTTTATAATCAGCTGATCTCGAAGCACTTTGACAGTTCTTCTATGGGAATGGCAGGTCCGTGATAGCACCGGTCATCCACCGATGTAAACAAATGCATAGACGAACTTGTCAAATGAAAAGGCCTATTGGCTGTTTATGTACATCGAGTCACAGTGTACTATATTGAGAAGGTGATGTATTCCGAAAACTGACAGCTGCTTGACGACGTCATTCCTATCCATCTCGCACAAATTTGTGAAAAAAATGATCTAGCGGATGGTATATGGTACGATAGGAGTGACGATAGGAGTGTTTACAATCAAATTTGATGTTTACACCAGTAAATAGCCTGCCTTGATAATTTTTATGCCGTGCATCGGGTGGATGACTATCTGATGAACATAATGTCAAATTTGAATTTCTTCCCTGTTGCTATAATTCGTTGATTTTATCAAGAAATTCTTGAATCTTTTTTTTAAGGACTCCAGGGAAATGTCTTGAATTTTTTTTTCTGAAAAAGTCACTTTCGTAAGAAAATCCTGAAGAAACTAACTAATCTCATATAAAACTAGTGGAAGCTTTAAAGTCACTCTGTATGAACAATGATCTCTGATATAACGCCTGGACGCTTGAGGAAGTTTTAGAAGATTCCCTAGATAGTTTGCTAAGATAATCTAGAAAAAAAAAACAATCTTGTGATAGTATTTCGCAGGGTTTTCTAAAAGAATTTCTCGAAAAACATTGGACAGGATCTCTATAAAAATATGTGTAGGAATGATCGGAAGAATTATTTAAGAATTTTGGATTTCTGTGAGGTATCGTGGATGAATTCTTGAAGAAATTCACATAAACATGCGGAGGAATTCTTGCAGGGTTTCTTGAAAAAAACCTCTCAACTTTTCTCCTGACGAGGAATTCTGTATAGATCTTCTAGAGTAACAACTGGAGAATTCAGTTGAAGGATTAGTGAAAAAATATTTGGTGGGAATTCTAAGATAGTTTTGGAAAAGAAAAATAATGTAATGCATGAGGAAATTACTGGAGGTATTAGCTTTGGAGTTCTTAAGGATTTCCTTGAACAAATTCTGGAGAAGTTCTTTTATATCGTTGGTTGGTCGACTGTATTTTCTCGTTGATGATGGATTGGCTTTTCAGTCTTGTCAAGACAAGACTGAAAAGCCAATCCATCCTAAAGAAGTTTTAAGCATCCTTTGAAAGATCTCTGGAAGAATATCTGGGAGAATTGGTTTAGAAACCTCTAATCTAGAAAGCTATGAATAAGAGTATATTGACACCAAGATTGACACATACCTATATTGAGATATTCGGTAATCATGAAAACAGTTTCAACAGTAAATAAATCGCAGTCGCTCTGCGAACGTTTGTAGTATACATATGAGATGGATGGATATGGATTTTAATTCAAAACTTGTAACCTTCTCAGTTATTGGGTCACCAAGTGGCTCGGTAGTTTAGTTGGTTATGTGCTCGTCTACTTTTATGCTAGTCCTAGGTTCGAGTTCCAGCCGAACACGTGGATTTTTTTTTTAGAATTTCACCCATAGTTTATTCATCTTTACCACACATAATGAGTTAATTAATTTTATGAATAAGATTTTTTGTTAAAACTGTTTCTACAGTTTCAATCAACGTAAGTACTTTTTCGATCAACGTAGCTGACCAGTTCATAGCACACCTGAATTGATCCACACTTTAGAACCAATTGGTATGGATCGTTAGAGACTAGGGTTCCATGTTATGTAGCAACCTTCACTGGTAGCAGTTCATCCGAAGAAGAATAAGCACCTCCATGATCACGATCGTGAATGCAACACGTAAGCATTACGGCTTACTCCAGAACTAAGGCTAGGTGACTTCGATGTCTGTTCAGTGTAATTACAGTGATTCAGCTTGCAGGGAATCTATACATTATAACTAAAAATAACAGATTATTTCTCAGGGAAAGGGTGTAGAGTAGTAACCAAATTGTGTAATAATATAAATATTCAAAGGATAGATCGGAGATAAACTCAGGAGATTTTCAATACGAAGATCCCATCTGAATAAAACCAACAGCAATTCGAAACCAAATCAACGGATTCAACGGAGATCGATGTATCATCAGCTAAATTCCACCGCCAAACCTTAACGGAATACTGAAATCCATGTAGTTCTAGGATTCTGAGGAGCTTCACAAAGTGTGTTGAATTTTCTTGATCGATCTTGAATCCAAAAGGAATAGAGAGAAATCAAGAAAATTTTGGAGAAACGCCTAAATGCAACAAAAGATCCTACAGCTCCCCAAATACTAATCCCATGCATCCCTGAAATCCTTAAGACGCGGCAAAACAAATCTCTTTTTCAAAAATAAATCTTATTGAACCCAATTTGGATAGAAGAATAGATTAGAGAGAGACTGATAGGGCTTGGAATTTTTAGATAGAGCCATGACAATCGTCTTGGTGTTAGTTTACTTGTCATTATACTAGCTAGTTTAATAGACCAGTAAACTGGAACCTTGACGAACATGAATCAGATAATTTTCGAGGTAGGATTTCCCAACAACCACTATTTTTCCTCATCACCTCAAACATCCCAACTCGCACTAAATCCGATCTGAATTATCGTGTTTTTATAGGCTCATCACGTTGCTCCCTCTTCCGCTCGATATAGATCTCAGAACGTTAAGGTCGATTCGTGTGTTACGACCTTTGAAATTAGTTTCTGGAGTTCCTAGTGAGTAGAATAGTATACCAAGCTAACTTTTAAGTCACTACCGCTCACAACAAGCTACGGAACAGGCCCACCTGCCCTGATCCTTGTTTTTACGTGTTCTCATGATTTGGTTATCACTGTCCATTTGGATCACCCACCGCACTAGATACTTCTTCACCCATAGTTGTATCATCCGTAGTCAATTTTACGACGATAGACGTGTTTATTTTAAAGGATTCATAGAGTTCATCGTTTTTTTCACCCACCTTTTAAGTACTTGATTTCAACATTATGCTTGTTTCTATTTTCTGAGTGAACATCATGCTGAATTAGAACCTTTAGTACTAGTGAACCGTAGACAATCCGTGAAATGTTGTTCATTTATGAAGTCATGCTAAAATTATTTTCCCATTTTATCCACCCTCAAGGTCTACAAGTCGTGCTGAAGTCCATCATCAAAGCGATGGCCCCGTTGCTCCAGATCGGACTCTTAGTCTTGTTTGCAATCGTTATATTCGCAATTATAGGATTAGAATTTTACTCGGGTGCTTTGCACAAAAGTTGTTATAGCTTAGAAAATGCCTGTAAGTAGCCGGTGGTCACCTGGTGTTATCCGATCGAGTTCATATTGTAACTCATTGTTCTCATTTTCAGTTGAAATTGTTGAAGAAGGTGACATGCCGACGCCTTGTTACGACGACGACGACACGATGAACGTCGAACTGCCAGCCGGAGTGCATCTGTGCAATCACAACGAGAGTGCATGCATCGAGCAGTGGGAGGGTCCCAACTACGGCATTACGAACTTCGACAACATTGGCTTCGCTATGTTGACCGTGTTTCAGTGCATCACGATGGAGGGCTGGACGTCAACTATGTATTGGGTAAGTTCTATGACATAAACTTAATATACAGGGCAGTGCGATATAAGTCCGATTAGTTTAATATTCAGCCAGTTGAGGAATATACTCCAAACTTAAATATCTCAAGGTAAGGATCAGCTAAAAATTAGTGTTTGAAAGCGAAGTGCAACAGAATGGATCAGTTGTGTCAGGTTCAAGATCAAGGAAGGTCTATCAAAAGCTCAACACAACCCACAATGAATTCGAGCTGCGAGCCGAGATATATGCAGGGATAAGGATAGAAGCATCTCAAATGGTGGATAGAGTACTTCGTTGAACATCGAATGATGCTGAGAGCGCAGGCAATGAGGGTCAAGACAACGGAGGAAATGTCAATGCCAGTGCTGCGGACGATAGGAAGCATTCATACCGCACTTTGATGGAGGTTAAGGATGCCATTCATTAACGCAAGAACAATAAAGCTTCTGGTAAGAGCTGAAATCAACAAAATGAGCCCGGAGAACTTCTACAGGACGCTCATGTGCACTTCGTTACTCTACGACGACTCGTTCTCCGCTGCAGCTTTTCGAGCTCTTCTGGATGACTAGTTGGATGCCAAAGTTGGTCCAGCGATTCCGGTTGGAGGATGGCTTCCGGTTCACTGGTGCCTCGGCGATTCAAAACTGCTTTGTGACGATTGATGCTACTCGGCCTGCTCAGCGACTCAAGCCGGTGATACGTTACGTACTACTCAGAGTAGTCCCCGGCTGTGGATCTATTCTATTCCGATGAAGATTTCCCCGGTGGTGAAAGATCTCCCGAACCGATGATAACCGGTAAGATGCCAATGTCGGTCCTGTGATTCCGGTGTAGGCATGCTTCCGGTTCACAGGCGCCCGACTATCATTTGTCGGTGCATAACACGATCTACGCAACTAGTCCCCGACGGTGGACTTAACCTGCTTCAAAGCTAGACGGGAAGATGCTGAGGTTGGTCCTGCGATTCTGGTGAAACTACACACTTAAATTATTTTACGGATTCCTGTGAGTGGAGTACGGTAATTTTTTCCAATATTCGGTAGAAAATCACCGTAATCCGTTAACCTTTCGGACGTCGCGCGAATTTTTGTTGGTTTTGCGAACATCCCAGGAATATGAACACTTAGAAAAATGTAGTCTTCGGAAAAATTGTTCAGTAGCTCAAAGGCTATCATTATTTGAGCCATGACATTCGGGATTTTGCCGCTAGGCGGCGCTAGTGAGCATGAAACTTTTGTTTCGCAGATCTCAGGATCCTGACCACTTAGGAAGATGGCGTCTTCGGCTAAGGTGTTCGGTTATTCAAGGACTATCATTGTTCGAGCTAATTGATTCAAAATTTTGCCTAGTGAGAATACAATATTTGTTTCGCAAATATCTCAGGAGCCTGATCAGTTAGAAAGATGGCGTCTTCGGCAGAGTTGTTCAGTAGCTCAAGTTCTTTCTTTTTTTAATCCTTAAAAATTGAGATTTTGTAAAATAATGATGCTCCCTGAGCTTCTTAACAACGTTGCCGAAGGTGCCTGTCTAAAAAGTCAAGATGCTGCAGTATCCGCAAAACAAAAATTTCATGCTCACTAGCGTCGCCTGGTGACAAAATATCCTATTTTTGGTCCAAATAATGATATCCCTTGAGCCACTGAACTACTTTGCCGAAGACACTATCCTTCTAAGTGATCAGGCTCCTGAGATATCTGCAAACAAAAGTTTCATGCTCACTAGCGCCGCCTAGTGGCAAAATTTTGAATCAACTAGCTTGAACAATGATAGTTCTTAACATACTAAACAACTTTGCCGAAGACACCATCTTTCTAAATGGACAGGCACCTGAGATATCTGCAAGACAAAAGAAAAAATTCTATGCCCACTAGTGCCACCTAGCGGTCAAATTCCGAATTAAATGAGGTACCAGCAGATAGCGCTTCAACTTCAGAATAACTTTACTAAAGACCCCAAGTTTCTATATTATCTGGATTTTGAGATATAACGATTTGAAACTGTGGTTTCCTTGAACCGTATATAATGCATTCATTATTATGCGACTTCCATGTACATTTTTTGAATTCACTTTAGTATAAAGGGTCATACTGTAAATAAAAACTGTCGAGTATTGTTCTTAAGAAGATTCTTGAGGAATACATTTTGGTTTGGTGTCGATAGATATCTCTGTTGCAAAATGATAGCATATAAATCACAACTGTTGTACAAATTACAACAGCGCGACAGCCCGAAGGTTAAATTCCGTCGAAATACGGTGTTTTATTTCACTGAACTGTTCAGCTGTTGAGATTACGGTGAAATTCACCGTAGTGTGTTTAGTGTGTAAACACTGACGACCTTCTGCCGGTGCTACTACGTGATGTACTCAACTAGTCGCCAACGATGGACGTAGTCTATTCCTACTAATCCTACTGGAAGGATTTTAACTGTGATTTTACTGAGAAAGCCATAAAATCTAATCCTACTCCTACCTACTACTTGGTTCTCAGCGCTGTCGCCCATTACTCCTTTACTCCAATGTGCTTTAGAAAGCGCTTCGATTGGTTTGCTTATTATTCGACGTTGATCTCGAAGTGCTGAATCGCCTTGCAGTTGCTTACCAGCACCACCTCCGTTTTGTGATGAGCCAACTGCAGCTGGACTTCAGTCAGCCACGATCCAATGATGTCTAGCGATTCCACCGTCAGCATCTCCACATCCTCCGCAGTCTCGCCAGCTATCGCAAGAACGACGTCATCTGCGAACCCGACGATCTCGACTCCATTCGGCAATGTTGAACCAAATATGGAGTCCTGTGGAACTCCCTCCGTTACTTGGGTTGACATTCGTTCCTGGTTTGTGTCGTAAAGTAGCTTTGCAGAACTTTACACAGATATTCATAAACCCGCATTCCTTGTAGGACTGCGACGATAGCCTCCTAACTGGCACTGTTGAACGCGTTCTTAACATCTATCGTTACATGCGCAGTCTCCGATTGTCTCTCTTCTTCTGCTTGGACGCATCCACCGTCGAAGTCTTTTTACGAAATCCGAACCGCCTTTTCGACAATCCGTTCTCGCCTTCCGTGTAGATCGTCAGGCTGTCAAGGATGGCCATCTCCAGAAGTTTACCAAGAGTATCCAGCAAGCATATTGGTCGATATGAAGCAGGATCTCCTGGCGGTTTTCCCGGTTTTGGCAGCAACACCAGCTTCTGCATTCCTTCTGTCTGAGAAGCAGCCTTCCGCAAGACACTTCTGCAGCGTTATCCTAAATATATCTGGCAAAGCCAAGATTGCTGTCCTTAGCGCTATGTTAGAGATATCATCAGAACCGGGAGTTTTGTTCAGCATCAATCCTTTTACTACCGTTATAGCTCGGCTTTAGAAGCTTGGATATAGGAATTTTCTTCATCTACGTCAGAGTACGGTGTGGTTGGCAATGGGAGCCCAACACTGTCAACTTCAGTTTGTTGGAGCACATTTGAGCTGGTGTTACTGGGCCCTTAATCTTTGCCATCACTAGGGTAAATTATGTATTTTGGACAGGCTAAGGATATGTCTGGAAACGGCGATCGATTAACTGTATTAGATACTAATATTTTATTGGGTAATGTTACTGATATGCTCAATGTCCTAGTATACTTTGAGTTTCTGGTAAGTAAAAGCTTACAAACTGTAGCATTTGCTTCCAAAATAGCGTTTTTCAGCGGCCTGTCTATTATACATTTCGGACACCAAATATACATTTTGGACATATAAATACATATGTGAATATAATTTGGACAGGGGATTTATCTCAATATCCATACAATGGTTTCTTAAAAAGATGATCATATCATAAAATTGTAAGAGTATACATGTGTCTTATGCATTTTTCGCTTATTGGATGTATATATTAGTGATAATCAATAATATCATTAAATGTAAGCAAATATCATCAGATCCACAAAAAACGCCTGCAAGTATGCATGCATACGACTTTCCAGTGTGTTTCATCGGATGACCAAATTATATCAACTGAACAAAAACCATAATCTATTTTGGACATCACCTGATTTAAGCCTCATATACTCATATTAAGATTTTAGATGAATTTAGCTTAAATTTTAGACATATTTTATTATGTTGCTACTTTAAAACTTTTTATGAACGCCAATTCTGAGCGCTTTTATTGCATTTAATGTATGTTCTTGTGATGCATATCCTCTTGCATTCGTAGGTTTCACAGATGTTCTGTTTAAACAATTTACAATTTTGATATTTTTGAAGCGAATTTCTGATTGTTATGAAAATGGTCGTCATTAATAAGTAACTTACTGTATTAATAATGCAATACATGATTTCTCGTCCGTATATTCGCCACCATCTCATTGGAAATGAGCATAAAACGACTAGCCTGTCCAAATTATATGCATGCCCAAGTTATATACGTTACCCTACTCGATAGGCGTTGCCCCAGGGATTGGCGTCAACTTCTCGGCACAACTCCTTGTACCAGTTCGTTTTTTCGTCGCTATATCATGTTTGAACGCGGCTCTGATCAGTCGGTATGTCACCTTAGGTGTCGGCCAGGGTAGACGCGTCACGCGAAAATCCTTTGGAGTTTGACATTCCATTATTAATAATTGTTATTCCCAACATCCAGGTGTACTAGGTGTCCTCCTCGGATGGCGTAATAGCTGCACATGAAGATTGCGTTAATTTTGACGATCACAAAACCCTCATATGAGCGTACGACTACTCCCTGTCTGGGGAATCGGCCCATTACTTGGATTGCCGTCGTCTCTGCCCTGTCTGCTACCTAATTGCCGTTACCGATATGGTGGCCGAAATCCATGCATCTGAAGCATTTCTCCACCGAATTTGTCTCTCGAGGGATCAGTTTCATCGGGCAGACCGACCACCCCACCTTGACTTTGCCAGCCTCGACGTACCAAATGTACCATGTTTTTTTGTATGTATCTAGGAGTTTAAAAATCTTCTAAAGACTGGCCTGTTGTGTGTATTGTTCATGCACATGCCAGTGTACAGATCTGTTTGGTGCTGTGTGGGATTCACTTTGTGCCTACCCACAAAAAAAACTCTCCTAGGTTTCCACCTTGCAGTATTACTTCGAAGGAGAACTGTTATGTGTTGTTTGCACCGCTTTGTTAGATTTCAACGTATTCTATCATTAGCATGCTAAGTCCTTTGGCTCCTGTTAGTAGCTAGTAATGCTCTCATTTCGGCCATTCAGCGACCCAAATTAAGCCATTTGCCCATCATGCTAAGACCTTTGGCTCCTGCTAGTATTATTGACAACGTGCTATGCTTTCGCCATTCAGCGAGCCTTTTAGCGTAACCTACTGCCGCCATCCAACGACCCATCTTGGAACCAGTTGCTTCTCAACGAAGAAAGTTACCCCAACACCGACCGTGAGCCATTTAGCTCTCGAATTTTTCGACTCTACTCGTATTCTATTCTGGCAATCCTCGTCGGTGAGTCTGCCTTATTCCGAAGGAATTCACTGCGAAACCGACCGTGAGTCATTTAGCCCCCGATTTTTCCACGCCCTCATAAAGAGCCCGGTGGCGGATCTACCCAACTCTGTCAGAGCTCCCCGCCGTACGACACCCGGCCCGAATTTTACCGGTAATCATTCATTTGCTGTTTGCTCCATTTCTGCTGGAGAAACGACATTTTCTTCACCTTTCTTTACTGCATTCCAGATATTTTCGTCACTACACATTTTGTCCACGATGTTGCTCACTCGGACGTATTCACCACTGAAAGTTTTCATCTCTCTACGCTGCGTATCGAAGCGCGGGCACTCGAAAATTACGTGTTCCGGCGTTTCCTCTACATCGCCGCACGTCGGCGATCCAACATGGTCGAACCTATGCAGGTACTGTTTAAAACTGCCGTGGCCTGATAGCAACTGCGTTATATAGAAGCTGACTTTTCCGTGTGTCCTGTTCACCCATTTCGACAGGTTTGGAATAAGACGATAGATGCCACTTCCTCATTGTGTCGATTCTTGCAGTCTTTCGAACTCCTCTGGTGCCCCTTGCATCGTAGCACTCACAATCTTCTTCCAAACGTAGCCAAGGGAGCATGCCGGCTATGACAAATACCGCCTCCGACGATATGGTGCGGTAGGCACCCGATACCAGCATGGCCATCAGCCTGAACTTACTGGCAAACCGAACTCGATTTCTCTTCGTCTTCAGCGCAGCTACCCCCGCTGGACCAGCGTACCTAAGGATGGATGAGGACACGCTAGCCAATAACCTGCTCTTGCTATTGTTTATTTCCGAATCGTTCGGCATAATCCTGGACAGTGCCGTAATCACTGTATTACAGTTGAGCCGATTATCGATCATTACGCCGAGCTGTTTCAGTTCACGTTTTGAGGCTATGACGCATTCCTCAACTGTGATTTTAGCCATCTGAACCATTTTACAGTTGCTGACGAGCACCAATTCCAACCAGGCGCTTTTTTCGCTTTCATTCTTTTGGCCGCGCTAAGGACTACGGTATCTTTACGGTACGTACTAGTGGTTCCTTTGTCTGCTAAGTCTACATTCAGTTTTGCGAAGGCTTCGAACAGACTACGACCTCTTGAGTTGGTAAGACGACTGCCCCACTCTACCGTCCAAGCATTGAAGAAGCCGGCTATTACAAGTAGTCTCCGATCAGTTAGCTGGACAGTTAGTTCATTCAGCATCTGATTGTACTGTTCTATTGTCCAACGAGGTGACGCGTAGCAGCTGCACACTAGTACTCCATTGATTTTGGCGATTACGAAGCCTTCGTTCGCCTGGATTACAACTTCTTGGATAGGATACTTCCCCATCGTCCATATTGCAGCTGCCTTCGCTTTATCTGCGATCCAGTTACGATCTCCATGTGGTATGCGATACGGCTCAGACAGGATAGCTACGTCACACCGTCTACACAGTTTACTTCTGTCGACACCTTTGCAGAACTGGGCCAAATGGCCATATTCTAGGCACCTGTAGCGACCTGAGAGACGCTAAGTGTCCGAACATCCGACCTTAATTTTGCCGGTTTTCAGCGCTTTGTTGGCTGCGTCTAATGGAAACTATATCGACGCTATCTGCATTCCGTACGGTCCTCCCCAGACAACCAGAAATCGCATGAAAGTTCACGTTACAACTCGTTTATTAATACTAATTACATCAAACTCGCAAAACACCTTGGATAAAGTCGTCAGATTGATGAGCTTCTTCGCATAAAACACTTCTTTTCTGAGTTCATTTGTACATTTTGTCTCGTCCCGTACACTCGTACAAAGTAAGTCGAATCAATTCGTAGCAGCTGTCGAATCAACATTTGTTATCATAAGTTAAGTCGCATAAGATCACAGGTTAGTTCGGTAGAATATTTATACACTCGCATTGTATGTTATTATTCATCACATAATATATGCACGCATATCGCCTCCACTTTTGTACGTAGAAGGCCATTTCGCGACTTCTTATAAGTGAAATGTTGCACATACAAAGCCTCCAGGTGATTTCGTTATACGTACATTTTGGTTGTCTGGGTCTTATCAAGCGTATTGTCATCTCCACACCATCCAGATGACATTGCTCTATCACCACGGTTCCTACCGGTCCCTTCGGTGGTGATTTCGTTCAAATCTTTGCAATGTAGTATCAGTGTAGGACTGAATGCTGTCAACTTCTCGTCCATTTATCTCTCCGTAATACGCTGAGCTTCACCGATCATCGAGTTCATCGAGTCCTTTTTGATTCGATAATCATGTCCCCTGTTTGGGTGCGTCTGATTTTTTGTGCGTCAGCACCAAACTCCTTGAATTGCGGGTCTGTTTTCATGGCTCGCAAGACTTCGGCGCATGTACCTTCGCTTGCTTTTACGACGACCGCTTCACCTTTTCCTTTCTTCCAGATGGGCTTTTGCTTTGTCGCGTTATCCATCCATCTCCTGTCTTTCCTGCTTTGAACCATCCGCCAAGGGGTGTCACCGCCAGTTGCTTGGTCCATCGGTCTTACATCTCCGCTCTTTTGTTTCTTTGATGCTTCCAATCTTTCTTAATATGATTTCAGCAGCTTCTGCACACCGCACCTCCTTTTTCCAATTCTTGGTGGCTTATCCAAGACTATCATGGGTTTTTGTCACGAGGTCGTTACACGCTCAAAAAAGAATTCCGGACAACGTGAACTGACAAAAATACACCGTGAACTACCGTCGCGTTATCATGAAAGTTCCCGGAACCAGGCAACACATTCATCTAAACATGATCTAGTTCACGGTGTATTTTTGCTTGTTCGCGAATTCATGACAGCTGTTCACGGATGCGAGAACGGATTTTTTTTTCTGTGTAATGTCCTTATGCACGTTATGCCTCGTATCGACATACTCGTGGAGCTCATCGAACAGGGTTTTCGCCGCTTCCACCTTCGATAGTTTCGGAAGTAAATTCCATACGATTTGCAACGGCTGTTGATGTTGCGTCTCTTTCTATTCTTGTTCGCTTTGCTGCTTATCGCGTATTCCCTTCTACGCTTTTGCTGCCCATGCAGCTCTTGTTCACGCTTCTGCTGCTCCAGCTGCTGCTGTTGCATCCTTTCGTTTCGCTATGTCGGTGACCACTCTTTGCAAACGGATTCGCCGCATCTCTTCCGTCATTGTTGTTTGAAGTATCTCTTTCCATGCTTTCAGGGTCCCCCCCCTGCGAACCGCTATCTCCACTTGTCATAAGTAATCGTTTTAGTGATTTCATAGTTGTCTTTGCGAGCAGGGCCATGCAGGGGTTGACACGGTCCTTCATGGGGTACCATGTTCAGAGCCAGATCGACGCTTGTCAGGAATTTTCAACTGAGCCTACACTTCCACCGCCTAAGGTGGAGAGTTTTGAACGTACTAGAAGGCCTGCCAGGGTTTTAACGTAACGGGAGCAACCGTACCACCCAAGCAGCATAGTTTGTTTCAACTCAAGAATAAAATAATCTCTTGAAACTAATCCAAGTTGTCAATGGTTGAAAATATGACTTTCAATTGCACTGAATAGCAACGCAAAAAGCGCAAGAGGTGGAGTCTGTTTGCAACATATTTAAGTTATATCGGAATTGCTTATTTGTGGCAAAATACTTGAGAGAAAAAAAATGAAAACAAATATATGAACGAGAACCAAACTTCCGACCTCAAGATCACCAAACTTCTCCTCTACTCACTACTCCACCAGCTCTTCGAACAATTGCTTCGCCAATGCACTATAAAAGCGACCACATGGCCCATTAATCATAGCTTGTTGCTTATAACTTTACTGCACCCTTCGGGATACAAGTTCATTACTGTCGAAATTAGACCACGCCTGAAATAATCTAAACTTTTTGCAAAAACTTCCGCGCAATATATGAGAAACACCATTCAAACAAACAAACTGTTGCTAGACCATGTTTTCGTTGTTAGATGATACGTAAGGTGCAACTCATCCATATTGCAACTCGATTCAGACAAACAAACTTCTAGCTGTCATACACGTAGTTTAGTGCAACTTGGTCGCAACAGGGATGAATCTTCTTGAGTTGTGGGTAAGGAAACGAAAATTGAATGCAAGTTGCGGATGCTTTAAATGAAAGTAATTTGAAACATAACATTAAAATCGACATTTTGGGAGAAGTTTCAAGAGTTTGTTTGAAAAGTTGCTGGAAACATCTTGACAAACTTGACTTCATTGCTATTTGCAAAGGACATTTGCAGCAAATCTTGTCGTTTCAAAAATGTTGAACGTCAAACAAGAAGTGAAATGCATGTTCATTGGAACGGAAATGAAACTTTATGAGCCTCGATATTGATATGCAACCGAACTAGAACCATGTAAGTTACAGATGCTTTTATTGATACGCGATTGAAACCATTTTTGAAAAGCATCTCTTTGGAAGATGTTTCGTGTGCTACTTGGGCATTAGCCTGCCGTTTCAGAGTGGTGTCACTCGTTCTTACTAGGGAAGTGGAAAAGCACTATTGTCGGCTTCATTACGTTTTGTTATCATGTTGAATCCTTGTGATTGTCTTTCTCCTTACAGCCAGTATATACTGTAAATACCGTAAGTAGGATCTTACTGGTATCGATCCTAATGTGCTCGACGACACGCCTTCTTTTGAGCCATCTATAAGGTTAGGCACTCGGTCACTTAGTTTTAGGAGACAAAGAAAGCGTCAACAGGTGGGTTTTCATTTGCGCTAGGCAGTGCTGGAAAAGTTTGAAGCAGCTCCCGAGTGTATACCAAAGCATAACAAACATCACAAACTCGGGAACTGTCTAGGTGTGAGTAAGTCCGCACCCGTCTGCTCTGGGAACATGTCAAAAGAAGTAGCAACAAGCTCGGGAGCGTTTACTCGCGAGTAACCGAGCAAGGTGTGATTTATTATGGTTTTGACAGACAAATTTAATGTGCAACCATCATATCGACAGTAAACTACTAGTTTGTAGTCAAAAGCCCTTGAAAACCACGAATCTCGGAGGGAAAGCAGCTTTTTTCCCAAAAGCACAATATGACTCTGAACAGCTCCGAACACGTTCGCAAATCACTTTTAGCTTCAGTTACTCGGGAGCCGACAGATGCGAGTAAACCAGCACTCTGACGCTCGGGAGCGTGCGGTTTTGTTTTTGTTCCAGTTCAGAAGAAGTGTTCGCCACTTTCCATCACTGCCGCTAGGGAAAAAATCTCTAGAACCCACCTCCACCAAATGTATCATCAATCGCTAGTATCAAACAGCTTCTATCCAGAGAATCACGGGAAACGTGAACTTTGCTCGAAAAGGACTTGCAAGATCTTAGGGTTTCTGAGCGCCGGCTGCTTCAGACGATTATCGGCGGCGTGCAGGAGAAAAGTGTGAGGCGGCGAAGGATAAATCACGACTCAACGGGCAACCAAGTATCTAGAAGGTGGCGAAAGCTGGAAGAACATGCCGGACAGCACCTGTAAAGATGGTGTTCGTTATGGATGTTATTGGTGGAGTACAGTGAGTTAGGTGGGCAGACCAAATACACAACTATTTGATGAGCACGAGGCAAAACCGAAAATGGAGAGATACGACCACGAACCGAGCATTGTGGCGTGAAATTGTTGATTCAGTGTTATATGTCTAGGTTTCAACTAAATAAATGAAATTGAATAAAATTCATCAATCGTAGCACATCAATTATCATTGATGCGTTCTGCGCCCAAATCCAATAAATTTTTGAACATTTTGCAACTTTAATCTTCCATATCTTCTTTCCTTACAGACCAATGATGCTTTAGGCTCAACATTCAATTGGATATATTTTGTGCCTTTGATTATAATTGGTTCGTTTTTCATGCTCAACTTAGTTCTCGGTGTCCTCAGTGGGTAAGTAATCTCATTTAACCGTATATTAGCCCTATGACCATTTTTCCTTCCATCCATTGCAGTGAGTTTGCGCGAGAGCGAGAAAAAGTCGAAAACCGCCAGGAGTTTCTGAAACTCCGCCGGCAGCAGCAACTGGAGAAGGAACTGAACGGGTTCGTCGAGTGGATCTGCAAAGCGGAGGAAATAATCCTAGCGGAGGACCGAACCACCGAAGAGGAACGCATGTATATAATAGAAGCCCGTAAGAAAGCCGCCGCCAAGCGGAAAAAGCTGAAAAACCTCGGCAAATCCAAGTCTTCAGAAACAGACGACGAAGAAGCCACCACCGAATCGGGCGACGAAGGCATCCTGAAGAAGGAAAAGAAACCGGCCAAGTCCGGCTTCTGGCGAGCGGAGAAACGGTTCCGCTACGGCATTCGACACACAGTCAAAACGCAATGGTTCTACTGGTTCGTGATAGTTCTGGTGTTTCTGAACACCATCTGTGTGGCGGTTGAACACTACGGGCAACCGAATTGGTTGTCGTTGTTTCTATGTAAGTAACACATTGCCTCCACGTACGACACGCTCCCATTTGTGGTCAATGGATATTGTCATCGTGAGCTAAGACAGTGTTTCATCACCAGTTCTCATTGCTAGTAGTTTTCAGTTTGCACAAACTTTTAGCGGTTCTTTTAGTTGAATTTAGAACTTTCAAGTAGTACGGTAGCCATCGGCAAGTGGCAGTTTCCGTATAATGCGGGTTGTCAGGTGCAAAACTCTGTAAGTTTGCGTTCACGGTGATGATGTTGGCCAAAGAATATCATCACGGGAGGAGTTTTGTTTCTCACAGATTATCCATTTCAGATTTATTTTGCAATTTGCTGATGGTGGATCATTTCTCGTTTCGTTGTGCAGTATTGTATTTTGTAGTGAACCTTCCCATATATAGACAATATCGAACTCCTGCCTGCTCAACAGACTTAGCGGTTTAAAATTCATTAGCTGAATACTTTGTTATCGATTTAGTTGAGTTCTCCTTTAGCTGATCTTATATGTATATATTTGCTATATTGAAATCAAAGAAATTTGTGTAACCCATATAGCCTTCTATGTGCCCAACTATCCCCGGCAAGTAACGGAAACTCTACAGGGACCTTGCTTCCCGTCTATTTTGCGATTCACCATCATCTGTGTGATTGCTATTCTGCCAGCCTTGCTAACAAATACAGCCTTCCATCCCAATGCACTCTAAGAACACACTCTATTTAAACTAACACAAAATTTCACCCCTCTTCTAGACTACGCCGAGTTTGCATTCCTAGGCTTGTTCATGTGCGAGATGTTGATCAAAATCTACGCACTCGGGCCTCGCATCTACTTCGAGTCGGCCTTCAACCGGTTCGATTGCATAGTTATCGCTGGTTCAATCTTCGAGGTGGTTTGGTCCGCCTACAAAGAGGGTTCCTTCGGTATCTCCGTGCTGCGAGCTCTCCGGTTGCTGCGCATCTTCAAGGTCACCAAGTATTGGTCCTCGCTCCGTAACTTGGTCATCTCTTTGCTCAGTTCGATGCGTTCGATTATCTCGTTGCTGTTTCTGCTCTTTCTGTTCATTCTGATATTCGCGCTGCTCGGAATGCAGCTGTTCGGGGGACAGTTCATCCTGCCCGAGGGCACACCACCGACTAACTTTAACACATTCACCATCGCACTACTCACCGTGTTCCAGATCCTCACCGGGGAGGACTGGAATGAGGTCATGTACCTCGGCATCAACTCACAGGGCGGACACGAAAGCGGGATGATCTATTCGCTGTACTTCATCATCTTAACACTGTTCGGGAACTACACCCTGCTGAACGTATTCTTGGCTATCGCTGTTGATAATTTGGCGAACGCACAAGAGCTAACCGCAGCAGAAGAGCAGCAGCAGGAACGAGACAAGGAGAAACAGCAGATGGAACTGGAGAAGGAGATGGAAGCACTACAAAAAGCAAAAGATGGCACACCAACGACGGAAGAAGCAGAAGCAGAGAAGGAGAAAGAAACCAAAAAGGAGGAAGCCAAAAACGAAGAGGAAGACGAAGAGCAAGGCGAAGGACCGAAACCAATGCTGCCGTACTCCTGCATGTTCATATTCTCTTCGACCAATCCGTAAGTATCGAAGCCTTTGCATAGCAAGCATCCAAAGCCAAAACTCTACCAATTCAAAATTCATAGCCAAATGCAAAGCAAAGTCCAATGCAAACCAAAACCATCTAAAAATACAGCAATCTTTAGATTGTCCTTAATAATCAATGTTTCTCGTTTTCCCTCCCAATCAGAATGCGCCGGGCAGCCCATTGGGTCGTCAACCTGCGGTACTTCGATTTCTTCATCATGATCGTCATTTCGCTGTCCTCGATCGCGCTGGCCGCCGAAGATCCGGTACAGGAGGACGCCCCCCGTAACATAGTGCTCAACAATCTGGATTACGCCTTCACGTGTGTCTTTACGATCGAGTTGTTGCTCAAGCTGATCGATTTGGGCGTGATCCTCCATCCGGGCAGTTACCTGCGCGAAATCTGGAACATCATGGACGCCGTCGTGGTCGGCTGTGCCGTCATCAGTATCGGGTTCGACATCAGCGGAAGCGATGCCGGTGCCGATCTGTCTACAATCAAGTCACTCCGAGTGCTGCGAGTGCTACGCCCGCTGAAAACAATCAAACGTGTTCCGAAGCTGAAAGCGGTGTTCGATTGCGTCGTGGGATCACTCAAGAACGTCATCAACATCCTTATCGTGTACATTCTGTTCCAGTTTATCTTCGCCGTCATTGCAGTGCAGCTGTTCAACGGCAAGTTCTTCTACTGTAGCGACGATAGCAAACACAACAGCATTGACTGCCAGTTAGTAGCTTAAAGAAGGACATGCCGAAAGATGGTTGATTAACGAGATATTTTTTGCAGGGGTTCATATTTCGTGTTCGACGAAGTGGACGGAATGCCGAAGAAGGCGGATCGAGAATGGAAGACGCAGTACTTCAACTACGACAACGTGGCTACTGCTATGCTGACGTTGTTCGCAGTGCAGACCGGTGAAGGATGGCCACAGTAAGTAGCCTAACTTGCGCCTAGCTTGTTGGTTTCCAGTTCTAAACTTGAGTTATTCCTCCACAGAGTTCTTCAAAACTCCATGGCAGCTACCTACGAGGACCAGGGACCAATCCAAAATTTCCGCATTGAAATGTCCATCTTCTACGTAGTCTACTTCGTTGTGTTTCCGTTCTTCTTCGTGAACATTTTCGTTGCCTTGATTATCATCACTTTCCAAGAGCAGGGTGAAGCAGAGCTTCAGGACGGCGAGATCGATAAGAATCAGGTTAGCGATATGGATGCATGTGAATGAATTAGAATTTCATGTAAAACTTTCTATTCTCACAGAAATCGTGCATCGACTTTACAATCGGAGCGCGGCCACTAGAGCGATACATTCCCACCAAACATTCCGGCTTCAAGTACACCGTGTGGCGAATCATTGTCTCAGCACCATTCGAGTATTTCATCATGTCACTGATTGTGTTCAACACTCTGCTGCTGATGTTGAAGGTTTGTTTACCGGTGCATCAATGAACCACGTGCATGGTTCTTGTAGTGAACATGCGCAGTAACGAAGCACTCTCTTCCTCTTGCAGTGTCACGACCAGAACAAAAAGCTGGAGAATTTCATGAAGTATCTCAACATGATATTCACGGGGATGTTCAGCGTGGAAACGGTGCTCAAAATCATTGGATTTGGAGCGAGGGTGAGTTCCTGAGTGGTTCAAAATTTCCGAATGAGATTCACTCGTTTATTATTGCTCTTTTAGAATTTCTTCAAGGATGCATGGAACGTGTTCGATTTGATCACCGTTATCGGTAGTATCGTCGATGCTCTTATTTTGCTCCTTTGGGTGAGTTATGATAACTTGAGCTGAATTAGTCATTCTTTTTAACGTGAATCTTTGAAATGATATACAGGAAAACTCGTTCAACGTCGGATTCTTGCGTCTGTTCCGTGCGGCCCGTTTGATCAAACTGCTCCGACAAGGTGACACCATCCGTATTCTTCTGTGGACCTTTGTTCAATCCTTCAAAGCACTGCCTTATGTATGTTTGCTGATTGCGATGCTGTTCTTTATCTATGCAATCATCGGAATGCAGGTGAGTGTTTCTGCTGATTGGTACTGAGTTCTACAAAGGCTTAATACAAAACCATTCGGTTACAGGTCTTTGGTAATATAGAATTAGATCCGGACACTGCCATCAGTCGTCACAACAATTTCAGATCGTTCCTGGACGGTCTGATGTTACTGTTCAGGTGAGTTCTTATCACTGATTTTGAGAACAAGAAGGATGTTTTAAAGACAAACTGTAACGATGTCGTGTATCTTATAATGAATGGCTTTATTGACAGTTCTCTATTAATGGGGTGCTACTAACATTGCCTAGTGTGGTTAAAAAGCAACACAGCGTTTTAAGATAAGTGATTATCTTACTTACTTACTTACAGTAATATAATATAAATTGAAGATTAACATCAAATAATCCTAGAAACTTACCCGTAACGCAGGTAGATCACCTTTTCGTGGTGCGTTACGGGGTACGATCTATCAATTTACCATCTTGTTTGTCGAGCTACCCGAGCAACACACATGTTATAATTGAGTACTATCAACTGATATATAACCAATTTTGATTGTATATAAGTTGATAATGCTCAATTTTAACATGTGTGTTGCTTGGGTAGTTAATATGTTCTGGTTATTCAAGGATTTGCGGTACAAAGTCCTTGTAACTGGCAACAGTTTCTGAAATTGAATCTATTTTATCTAGCAGATGGTCAAAGATTACCATCTGCTAGATAAAATAGATTCAATTTCAGAAACTGGTTTTGAAGGAGAAGAATGCAGCGCGGGCGGTCATGCTGCAGCAAGGGACCCGGCAGAACGTGGAACGCTATAAACGGAAACGGCAACAGCAGACCCGCCTCTTTCGGGAGAAAAAACGCCGCCTGGAGGAGACGGAGTGCGAGGAGATGGAACAGCTGTGCCGGTCTCAGGAAATGCGTAGGTTCTATCAGAAGCTCAACGCATCCCGCAACGGCTTCGTGCCGCGAGCCGAGATGTGCAGGGATAAGGATGGGAGCATTCTGACGGACGAGCGTGAGGTGATCGAAAGGTGGAAGCAGCACTTCGACGAGCACCTGAATGGTGCTGAGAGCACAGGCAATGAAGGACGGGACAACGGAGGAAATGCCTTCGTCAGTACTGCGGAAGATGGAAACCAACCAGCCCCCACTTTGAGGGAGGTTAAGGATGCCATTCACCAGCTCAAGAACAATAAAGCTGCTGGTAAGGATGGTATCGAAGCTGAACTCATAAAGATGGGTCCGGAAAGGCTGGCCATTTGTCTGCACTGGCTGATGGGCACAATCTGGGAAACACAACAGCTACCGGAGGAGTGGAAGGAAGGGGTAATCTGCCCCATCTACAAGAAAGGCGAAAAGTTAGATTGTGAGAACTTTCGAGCGATCACCATTCTAAATGCGGCCTACAAAGTATTATCCCAGATCATCTTCCGTCGTCTGTCACCTGTAGTAAACGAGTTCGTGGGAAGTTATCAAGCCGGCTTCGTTGACGGACGATCGACAACGGACCAGATCTTTACTGTACGGCAAATCCTCCAAAAATGTCGTGAATACCAGGTCCCAACGCATCACCTTTTCATCGATTTCAAGGCGGCATACGACAGTATCGACCGCGTAGAGCTATGGAAAATCATGGACGAGAACAGCTTTCCCGGGAAGCTTACGAGACTGATAAGAGCGACAATGGAAGGTGTGCAAAATTGTGTGAAGGTTTCAGGCGAGCACTCCAGTTCGTTTGGATCCCACCGGGGACTACGACAAGGTGATGGACTTTCGTTCCTGTTGTTCAATATTGCGCTAGAAGGTGTTATGCGGAGAGCCGGGCTTAACAGCCGGGGTACGATTTTTACGAGATCCAGTCAATTTGTTTGCTTCGCGGATGATATGGACATCGTCGGCCGAACATTTGAAAAGGTGGCAGACCTGTACACCCGCCTGAAACGCGAGGCAGCAAAAGTTGGACTGGTGGTGAATGCGGCCAAGACAAAGTACATGCTAGCTGGTGGGGCCGAGCGCGACAGGGCTCGCCTAGGTAGCAGTGTTACGATAGACGGGGATACGTTCGAGGTGGTCGACGAGTTCGTCTACCTTGGATCCTTGCTGACGGCTGACAATAACGTTAGCCGTGAAATACGGAGGCGCATCATCAGTGGAAGTCGGGCCTACTATGGCCTCCAGAAGAAGCTGCGGTCAAAAAAGATTCACGCCCGCACCAAATGTACCATGTACAAAACGCTCATAAGGCCGGTAGTCCTCTACGGGCATGAAACGTGGACGATGCTCGAGGAGGACCTGCAAGCACTTGGAGTCTTCGAACGTCAGGTGCTTAGGACGATCTTCGGCGGTGTGCAGGAGAACGGTGTGTGGCGGCGAAGGATGAACCACGTGCTCGCCCAACTCTACGGCGAACCCAGTATCCAGAAGGTGGCCAAAGCTGGAAGGATACGATGGGCAGGGCATGTTGCAAGAATGCCGGACAGCAACCCTACAAAGATGGTGTTCGCTTCGGATCCGGTTGGTACAAGAAGGCGTGGAGCGCAGCGAGCTAGGTGGGCGGATCAAGTGCGTATCGATTTGGCGAGCGTGGGGCAGAACCGAGGATGGAGAGATGCGGCCACGAACCGAGTATTGTGGCGTGAAATTGTTGATTCAGTGTTATCTGTGTAGATGTTAACTAAATAAATGAATGGTCAAAGATTCGGAGATAATCAGTCCCGAGACTACACTTGAAGCCAGGATAACAATCATGAGCATTAACTCAACAGGATCTGTTAAGCACTGGTAATTCAAGGACTCACGGGAATTCTGATTACTAAACAAATTGTATAGCTTGATTAGGTTTTGCTGCTAGTAAAAAGCCTTCTTTTTCTAGTATTTTTCTGGGACTAAACAAAAAGCGAAACAAGGATAGGACTAGAGTTCCGTTGCATGATCAAATATCAGTAGTACCGATTGGGTTGCTCAGCAATTAAATTGGCGCGCCTTCGCCGAGGATTCTACCCCATTACCCCGAATTCCAAAACCCAGAACGACCCATCATCCCGAATTACATTACCCCGAATTCCAAAATCATGGGGAAATGTCATCAATATCATCATGTCAAAATAATTGTGAATTCGGGAAAATAGCATTCGGGGTGATGGAATTCGGGGTAATGGTACGTTCGGGGTAATGGAATTCGGGGTGATGGGATTCGGGGAAATAGCATTCGGGGTAATGGGGTAGAATCATGCTGTAACTTTTTTTCCATATGAGCAATCGGCATGAAATTTTGGTGGTGAACTCAATTTCATTATAACAAAATTTGAAAATTTTTACACTACCGGCTATAAAGTTAAGCGCCAGGTTAAGGCCGCACGGGACGTCATCATAATCACCCTATCCATTTCAAGAAGCAAATCTCAAGAACCACTCCATATATCGATGCGAAAATGTATCACTATGATTCTATATATGTAGTGCACAACCCGATAAATTTTCATCTTCATCGGTTCACTAAAACTCGAGATTTGCTTCCACAAAATATTGATGATTATTGTTAGAGTGAGACGAAAGATAGGGAAAATAACACGGTCTCCCGTGTCCCCTTAAAGCGTTCAAAATAATGGAAGTTTTAATTATTTAAATATCTGCAGTACTTTGAGTTTTTGAATTTTTCTTTACTCATCGTTTCAACCATTTTCAATCAAGCGATAAATGTATACACAAGCAAATTTTTAACAAAATTGTTGCTGAACAAATATTTACCAAAGAATATTATTTTGAGCGATTTCATCTGGTGCTTAACTTTTTAACCGGTAGTGTGAAAATTTTCAAATATTGTGGCAATGAAATTGAGTATATATGTAGTTCACTGATTGGAGGGGGGACCCAAAAAATTGGAGAACATCTCAGACAATACCGTAACGAAGGTTGACGCAAACACCAGCAAGTAACAGCAGGGCATTACAATGTAAAAATTCTAGACTTCAAGCAGGACTAGGGTTTCGAAGCCCATCGTTCACAACGAAATCGAGCAACAGCATTTGCCAGGAAGACCTAACGGAGAATCCGAAGTTGATGGGGATCAAAAAGAAGGTCAATGAACTCTACAAGTACATGAAGGACAGGACTAATGTGCATCACAAGATTAGGAGTCTGGTAACGAGCCATAAACGCAGCCGAAAACGAACAGAGAGCGCTTAAAATGAGAGTCGAGGCATCCGAAAAGACGCTACAAAATGCTAAGGAACAAACAATTGCTGACGCACCTAAAACCCCTAAGGCACGTGCCAACAAGCCGTCGAAGAAGCGTGATAGAGACTCGTCAGGAGAAGAAATGGACTCGAAAAAATAGAAAAACGGAGCACAGAACGATGAAGAATGGCAAACCGTCAGGACCTGAAGAACAGAGGGAACAAACACGGCGAAGGAAGTGAAATGAAAAAGGAGGGTGCGAAGAAAGTAACTAGCCACCCGCGGCGTGAGTAGTCGAAGGGAGACACCATACTCGTTAAGGCAAACGACCAAACCACGTACGCAGCGATTCTTCGTAAGGTCAGAGATGATCCGAAGCGAACAGACCGCGGAGAGAACGTGGTCAGAGCGAGGCGTACTAAGACAGGAGACATGCTCTTCGAGCTGAAGAACGTTCCGGTGATCAAGAGCTGATTGCTGAGTCGTTGGCAAACGAGGTAAGCGTAAAAACTTTAACTCAGGAGGTAGTGGTTGAGTGCAGATATCTGGACCCAATGATGGTCTGCAACTGGAGTTGCGATCATAGTGCGATATTGGAGATGTGGCCATGACAAGCCAACTTTCAAAGTCGTACGATGGCACACAGTAAGCGTCGATTCGACTGCCTTTGGCCGTCTTTAACAAACTTGTGGAGAAGTAAAAGGTGAAAATGCCAACTGGGTGGCGGACAGCACGGGAATAGCGGCGAAACAGGTGATGGGTAGGTTTCCCATCCAAGAGGTGGTTTCTAGCACCAAAGAAGGATTTGTGATCACGAAAGTCAATGGTGTCTAAGTAGGCAGCTGCTACGCTCCTCCAAGGTGGACGCTCAACGAATTCAGTCCGATGTTAGCGGAATTGACCGATGAGCTTGTCGGACAGAAGCCAGTACTAATTTGAAGAGACTTCAATGCATGGGCCGTGGAGTGGGGTAGCAGGGTAACCAATGCCAGAGGTTACATCCTGCTAGAGGCCCTGACAAAGCTAGATCCCTAACTCAGAAAGTCCTATTAGAACATTTAGGAAAACCAGAAGAGCAACGATCATCGATCTTACACGGCTGGCGAGCAACATGAACTGGAAGGTAAGCGAGAAGTATACACTGAGAACAGCGTTGCATTTGAAATTACTATATTAAAGGGTTAAATTAAATACACAACGCCACTTGATTTGTGCAGACTAAATTTGCATTTATTTCGAATATTTTGTGCACTTAATTTTACCATGGTACTATTTCGACAGTAAAAATTACTATATCATGGTTAAAAACTTGCAGCAAGCCAAAATCGAACCGAGGATCTTGCGATTGTCAAGCACGAACGCTTACCGCTCGGCTATCGATGCGGTTGGATTGAGGGGGGGCCAGAACGCAAATAAAAAGCGTTCTTGATAGCTCAATCGTGATTGGAATAGTAAATTTAAGAACTTGTTCATGGTTTTCATTACTTCAACGCTTGTTTCAGTGTACCCATAGTGATTAACAGACAATCCACTATACCATTGGCCGATTGGACTGCGCGCCAAGAAACACAACTATCGTGCAGTATTGGAAGACGAAGATCTTCGACAACGACCTTTTCGTCGAAGCTCTTCGTGGAGACAGCGATATTCCGGATCTCGATGCGATGAAGCTGACAAGGACAATGGACAGTGCCAAGAAAACGTAAGCCATCAAACGAGGCACTCTATACTCTTCGCGCCGCTTGTCTTAAAGTCACACGAGGAAGTCCGAGAAGAGCGGAGAATTGTAATCTAGCAAGCAAGAACGGTTTTCAAGCGTGAAATTAAGCTGAGCAAGTCGAACTTCTTCAAAGAGCTGTTCCAAGCAACTGATGCTAATCCTTGGAGGGATGCCTACCGAGTCATAATGGCGAAAATCAAGGGCCCGTCGACGCCGGTCGAAACGTGTGCGGACAAACTGGGAGCCATCGTCAAAGGTCCAGTCCCAAAGCATGACCCTACAATGTGGCCGACCACACCATATCGCAATGAAGAGGTAGGAAATGCCGAAGCTCATCAGATCTGCAACGAGGAGCTTATAGCAGCTGTGAAAGCGCTGAAGCAGAACAAGGCCCGGGTCCGGACGGAATTCCCGACGTGGCACTTGAAGCAGCGGTCCTTGCGATATGGTAAGGAAGGTTATGCAGAAATGACTGAACGAAGGTCAATTTCCAGAAGAATGAAAAATTCAGAAACTGGAACTATTGCCGAAGCCACGAAAACCGCCCGGGGATCCAGGATAATATAGGCCAATATGTTTACTGGATACACTCGGTAAACTCTTGGAACGGGTTATCTTCAACAGGTGGATGAAATGAACAGAAAGATGGAACCGGCTATCAGAAAGGCAGTTTAGATTCCATAAAGGAAGGTCGACGGCGGTCGCAATTCGGACAGTGCTGGAGAAGGCCGAGAAAGCATTGAAACAAATGCGTAGAGGAGTTAGTTACGGTGCCGTGATCACGATAGATGTGACGAAAGCGTTCAACAGCGTTAGCTGAGTGGCCATTGCCACAGCGCTGCACAGAATGCGGGTTCCCGACTTGTTCCAGATTTTGAAGAGCTGAGAACTGAAGTATGAAACCGACGCCGGCCCGAAGGAGTTAAGAACAACGGCTGGAGACCCACAAGTTTCCATTCTGGGTCCAACGCTGTGGAATGCGATGTACGACGGGGTCCTATCGCTGGAGCTACCCAAGGGGGTCGAGATCCTCGGCTTCAGCTAACGGTAATAGGTGAGACGCAGGAGGAAGTAGAAATGCTGACAAAGGAAACAATTGGTTTGGTCGAAGATTGGATGGAGAGAGTCAAGCTAAAGATAACCCACCACAAAATGGAGGTGCTACTAGTTAGCAACTGCAAATCAGTAATGCACGGTGAGATCCCTTCCGGGGGTTATGCCACAGCATCACAGCGAAAGCTGAAATATCTGGGCGTAATGCTGGATGATCGGCTGAACTTCAACAGTCACTTCGATTATGTATGCGAGAAGGCGGCATAGGCGAGCAATGCGCTCACAAGAATTATAGAAGCAGTAAGAGGCGTCTTCTGGCTGGCGTATCAACATCGCTACAAAGATACGGTGCGTTGGCCTGGGGCGCGGCGTTACAGACCAAGCGGAATCGGGATAAGTTATACAGCGTGTTCCATGCGAGTGGTGAGCGCGTATAGGACTATATAGTCGGAGGCGGCATGCGTAATAGCTGGGATGATCCCGATCTGCATCATCCTGTCCGAAGACAGACAGGCGAGGAAGTTGGCAAGAATTTATTCGCTGGCTAATTGGCAACAAGAATGAGATGCCTTCGATAAAGGAGGTTGGACCCACAGGCTCATCCCGAACCTATCGGCCTGGGTGAACAGGGAGCACGGAGAAGTGACACACTTCCTGTCAGTTCACGGCTGCTTCAAGCAGTATCTGCATCGATTTAGCCATGCATCTTCAGCATTCTGTCCTGGATTCTATGGAGATTGAAGAAACGCCAGAACATATTGTCTTCGACTGCCCGAGGTTCAACATAGTACGAAACACGATGTCGGCTGCTTTTGATGAGTATTTCAGCGTAAAAGGTGTGGTTCACGGAATAAGAAGCGATCTCGAACTTTGAAATATGATGACCAACATAGTTTTGCAAATAATGTCTAGCGCTGTAACAATTGGCGAGCAGAGCAGCGAAACGAGGCGCAGAGAGCAACGCTTGACGTCGGGTCGTCGGGACGCTGATGAACCGGAAGCCAACCTCCCACCGGAATTTTCGGACCGACCTTGGCATTCGACAAGTCAGTCTGTTAATGAGAGAAGACTAAGGGGCTTGAACGAAGTAGGCTAAATCCTCCGTCGGGGACCGAGTAGAACGAGCGTAACGTAGTATCGGTAATAAGTCGACAAGGCGCCTGCAAACCGGAAGTCACCCTCCTACCGGAATTGCACCTGTGAACTGGAAGTTTCCCTCCACCGGTATCGCAGGACCGACCTAGGCATCTGCCCGGCCAGCTTCCGAGTAGGCTGTGTCCCGAGCAAGTCCTCGTCCCGATCATATTGAAAACTAATTTTGTTATTGCGATGTCGTAGATTTTGATAAATCGGTGTATTGTCATTTTGGTTGTTTTAACGGTCAATATATCAAAACCGAGAGCAAAACAATGTTTTCTTGAAATCAAATTAGAAACCATTTTTGCTGTCAGTGAAAGAAAACTTTTTCTGCTATCATGGACAGCAAATTGAGAACTCACTAAGATAAACATGTTTTCGTTTGATAAAGAAACGAGTTTGCGTCAAGATGATTGCTTTATTGCTCTGATTGCAGCAAAAATTGTATAACTCTAGGAAGGATAGTTGCATCCATCGACTAACACCTGTTGTGTTAGATTGACATAGAAGTTGCCATGGGGAAGTAAAATGACGCTTTCTCTGAGGAGAGGACTTGGTTGCTATTAGTAGTACCTGCACAGGTTCGGTCACGCAGATACTTCTTTGTGCCCCAATTGTGCTGATGTGCATTAAACTGCGAAGCATGTCGTAATCGAAAGCCTGCGCTTCATTATTGTGCGAGATTGTATGCTTGCTATGCACAGGAAACACGTCGCCGGACCATTTAGTCCAGAGCATGTATGGGGATATTGAGTGCAGGGTCAATATGCTTTACAAGGTAGAATGCTCAATTTTCGATTTGTCAACTTTTCTTCGTTCTCCACTAGGTGCGCAACGGGAGAATCATGGCCGAACATCATGTTGGCTTGTCTCAAAGGACGTCCCTGTGATCCTCGAGCCAACAAACCGAACGAAACTTGTGGATCGACACTTGCCTACGGATACTTTGTATCCTTCATCTTCTTCTGTTCATTCTTGGTAAATTTGTTTGGATTTCTGATCGCATTTTGAATGGTTTTGACTCACAATGCATTAAACGTTTCAGATGTTGAATTTGTTCGTCGCTGTCATTATGGACAACTTTGACTATCTGACGCGAGACTCCAGTATTCTTGGCGCTCATCACTTGGACGAATTCGTGAGGATATGGGCCGAATATGACCCTTCCGCATCGTAAGTTTTAATATTTAGGCCGTTTAAAATTGCACTCTATGTATGATTTTTCTAGGGGGAAACTGCACTTCACCGAAATGTTCGATATGCTCAAGAACATGGCACCACCGCTTGGTTTTGGGAACAAATGTCCGAATAGGCTTGCGTACAAAAAGCTAACTCGGATGAACATGCCGCTAGATGAGGAAGGGAGAGTGAGTTTTACCACGACACTGTTTGCGTTGATTCGAGAAAACTTGAGCATCAAGATGAGACCTGGTAAGATTGGTCGACCAATACAACCACAGATAACTTCAATATGACTTCAATTATAGCCGAGGAAATGGATCAAGCCGATATGGAACTGCGTCAGACGATAAAGCAAATTTGGCCCATTCAAGCGAAGAAGATGATCGATCTGTTAGTACCTCCCAAGGACATGCTGAACACCGGGAAGATGACGGTCGGGAAGATCTACGCTGGAATTTTGCTGCTGGAAACGTGGCGGAACAATAAATGTGTACAGCTGGAATGCGATGCGCCGGATCTACAGGACCGAAAGAGCCACGAGATTCAGGAAGCATACATCGACGATGGACACCTGCATCCGGGTCACGATGCACGGGGTGCCCATCGGCGTTCACCCAGCATACAGTACGGTTACGAACCATGGCATTTGCTAGGTATGCATTGGGAGTTCCTCCATCCGTAATTGGTTTGTGTTTCTGTCTATTGCAGGAGGGGTTCGGCTCTGGAGCGTTCACCTAGTCCGAGGCACCTACACCACGACATTGGCTTCTCGGAGACGGTGTCCAACGTGGTGGAAATTGCACGTAGGGATCACCTAATTGGTAGGCACAGCTATGGGCGCTATAGATATGATAGAGGTATTTTTGTTCCGCATTTTGCACCACTCACATACTCCATTTCCCCCACGGTACCTATATTTATTTTCCTGATTGCGAGAGAGAGTCAATAAGTTGTCCAGTTTGAATGACTGGGTGAACCAAGACCAAGGTTTCAAGTGATAAAGGTTTGGCAGGCAGAATCAGGAATTAAATAAATGCTCGAATCATGATTCCCAACTTCACTCATTTCAATAAAGTTGTAGTTATCGCATGATTTTCTTACCAGTTAATTGATTAGTTTTTCCATAATACAGTAGTAATGTGTGTGTCCTATTTGTTGAACATAATTAAAATGATGGGTCATTGCGTTCCAAAATAAGTGATATTTTGGTTCAATTTGTATTCCCAAAATCTCTACAGTTTTTGAGAGTGATTAGTTACGAATGGAAATTATTCGAAACATGTTGCAGGTAAACTCACTTTTTGAATAGCTAACTTCCAATTTATCAAATTCAATAGAGTAATAATATTTCTGACATGAACTTGAGCAAGCTTATTTGAAAGAGTATTTCCATTTATTTTCATGAACGCTTTAGTTTTCTTCAAAACATGAACAACAGTTCAATCGAAAGATGCAAGGTGCTCTAAACATAAACGTACCTAGTAAAATGCTTTGAAAACAACTGCTTCGTTACAAAAATAAACAATTTTAGGTTCCAACTTTCAAAAATCGTCCTCGACATTCCTAAATTTCGATAAATAACATGCATCAAGCCTACGAGAATGTCCAAAAGCTACCAAAATCTCTTGCTTCTGTCAAAAAAGCAAGTGTATTATTCAAAATATTCTTCAAGCAGTTATTCTAAGAACTCCTTTCAACGAATACTTCTAAGCACAATTACAATGATACGCATGTAACATAACTAACTTTTTTTCTGATTTTTACAGAAAGTAGACCTGGAACAATAGAAAGGATTTTTTTCTAAATCCTATGAATTTTCCTAAGGTCAAGGTCAAGAATCGACAGCAGATTAACCTGCCTAAAAAAATACAAATTATGCATTAAGGGTAAAAAATGCCCCATAACTTTGAAACGCTCTCAAAAATTAATTTTTGAACCGATTTTAGCTTTATATGAAAGATATGAAGATTTTTATCTCTTTTCTCTACAAAGTTACAGCTCATTTACCGTGCCGATTGGCCAAAAATGACCCCAATGCACAAGGAAGGTTAAGCTCAAAACTTTATCAATTAACCACTCGCTGGTGGTGATCAATCGGTCAAATGTTCAGCGTGAATAATTGTCTGGTTCTCCATATTAGTCCTCTTGAAATTTTGAGAAATGGCTTCGATTCATCTTCACCTTAAAACATCTTTTGAAAATATATCAGTATTAAAATACACTCAAAAGCATTGCCAGCCCAAAACGTAAATCGCGTAGACGCAATTATTTACGTATTTATATGAAACTTCGTACATGGAGTATTTATTTGATTATTTTTATTGGGATTCTGCTGAAAGTAGCCCAAAATACTAAAATAAAATACAGATCCAAAACATTTTTCATTTCACAGTGACCCATCATAAAAATGACTTAATATCTTTCAACTTAACATCAGCAAAACCAAATAATGGGTCGATTATCTGTAATGGTTGCCAACTACTATCGTAACCTATAAGATGAAAAAAAAGCACTAGATCATACTTAGTCAGCCACTGACTTTTTTATACAATTCAGCGTAAAACTTTACAAATCATGGTTCAGTCTTATGTCCTGTAAAGTATAAAAGTACTATAGGTATTTTTTAATAAATGCTCATGCAGAGTTGATATTTGCAAATTTAGGTGTACCAAATGCATCTTATACTGGTGTTTAAAAATCGACATCATTTTTTTAAACTCAATAGTTTGTAGAAGTCCCGTTTCTGTTGTAAAGCAAATAGTTTCGTTTTCTCTGAAATGTCCTTTCAAGTTAGCTAGACTTTAAAATTTAGTCAAACACAGCATGTCCATAATAGCCTCACACAATTACAAGAACAACTAGAACACGGCGCCCAAGTGCTTAGAAATCTAGCGTTTTGTCCCGAGTTAAAACACCCCATTAGCGCGCTGCATGTCCTCCCCTTCCCCTGCCGCTCTCACGAACAGCGCCGACTAGCAGCGTGCTTTGGAATCTCCTCCCACCAGTCAATGCAGCGCTACTAACGAATAATTATCCTCAAGAAAATGAATATAGATACACGAATACAGTACACGAACACAATGTACAAAGATTTGCAATTTTGAAAACATAAAGGTTCCTGGTCCGTAGCCACCAGTCCGGCACGTTCGCCCTCGCCAACGCGGTTAGACACCCAGATCAGCGCCCACCATCGGTACAACCGAAGGATACACCCGTACGGAACGACCAGCCTGTGTCAGAGGTCACGATCGCCGAGTCCGGCCCGGCTGCAGGAGCTGAGGGAACGCGAGCGCGAACGGTACCGAGAGGAAATTGGTACGTTGAACTCCGTAGAACGCCCCCTCACTACACTGTCTAACACAGACTTCTCTTTCTTTGCAGTGTCTCGCCCGTACATCCAGCACACTTATCCAGTATTACAATCACACAGAGATTTCGGAAGAAGACTGCCACCAAGACCAATAAAACCAACAACACTACAGTTAAAGTCTACTAATATTAATTTCCCGCGGTTAAACACTAGTCCTACGCATGTAAGTTCGAAGTCCACACACTTTCTAGAACAATAATCAATCGCTAACGTACCGTATTCTCCCATTTACAGCAAAGTCTCCATCTATCGCTAAACACTCACTCGCTGCCATACGGTGTTCATTCGTTGCCCAACTCGCGCGGCGAGATTTCACGCGATCCACGCATCTACCACCACACGGAAAGCGAACGGGATCGGGAGCGCGAACGGCTGCGGGAACGTGAGCGGGACTACGGCTCCCGGTACGTGTTCCGGGATACCGAGCGGGAGCTGTTCGAGATCGAGCGGGAGCTGGAGCGGGCGCGGGACTCCGCCCGGGATACCGATTACGAGAGGTAGGGAGTGGGATGTTTGGGTGGTTGCGAGGGGTAAACGGGGTGGTGTTGTAGTTTTACAGTTACCGTTTTGTCACATATTCCGAGCAGTACCGATTTCAAAGGTAAAAAACGGTATTTTCGGACTATCGAAATACATAGGAACCATTTATGAAAATTCGCCACAATAAATCAGGTTGAAATTCAAAGCTTTGCCTTATGAAACAAGAATTTGAAAACAAAAAATGTGTTCATGGCAACCTGAAATTGAACCATGGACCTTGCGATCGATGCGTACACCACGCGCCTATCGACGCCTTGACGTGAGTCGATGCTAAAACGATACATAAAGCGTTCGTATTGCAATAATCGTATCACCTTTCATAAGGCAAAATGTATGCATTCCGATAGTCTAGTTCACGGCGTGTAGGAAGTAAACAAATTGACAGGATATTGAGAAATTTGTTCCTCAGCATGGCACCTAATACACCCAATTCTGTTTTTGCACGGTTTTTTTTACACGGCCGTGCCAAAAAAGTTTCCATACATTTTTTTTCGGCACTACCTTATTTTGGCATGAAACGTCGAGAAATAGTGTTACTTTTTTTTACACGGTTTTTGAAATTTTGAACTGAAAACTTTACGCATCCCCCGTGCAAAAACAGAATCGGGTGTATTACGATATATATCAGTAGGTACAAAAGTCAATCACCGTCTGGAAATTCCCTTTGGGATTCAAACGAACTAGATCAGTGTTTGTCCGAAATCATCACGCAGTTGTGCACATCGTTCATTGTTGATGTAAAAGATCTTATAAGATTCCTGGGTAAACTGGTCTCGTATCGTACGCAGTTTCAAAATCACTAATTAGTTTCGTTTCTTCATGTGATGTGTTCACGGAAAGGCTTATTCAGCCGACGTAGTCATTTCATTCGTTATCTTGGCCAACTGTGTCTGAGTCCTCCGTGACATTCGAGTGCTTATCGTAGTACTACTCACACCTTTCAATCATCTCACGTCTGTCCGTTATCATGCTTTTATCCTTAACCCTATACATTTCAGTAAGTGGAAAGAATCTTTTTCAGGATGCGTCGAGATTTGTGTACATCTTTCATCTTTCTTCTGAACACTTCTACTTATTCTTTCGGGTGGCGGTTTCTGTTTCGGGTTTATTGCTATTGATTTCAGTTACACACTTAAATTCGGAAATCGACCTCGGTAAACGGATTCGCCAAGATCCCAACAGCTGATATATCGGTAAAACTTTTACAGAGATCTCGGTAAACGTTCACCGAATCTCGGTAGCGAGATTCAGTATTGAAAAATACCGAATTCTCAGCTGTTGGGTTCTCGGCGATTATTTTTGCTAAGGTCGGTGAAATAACTTAACAATACATTTGTTGTGTGCGTTTGAAATACAAATAGCGAATGCGGGAACACCAAACGCGTTAAGATTTTTCACAAAAAATCGAGTGTCAAAGAAAGATGTTTCTTGCTAGGATGGCGGTGAATTATATAATCGTTGCTAGGCGTCTTGCGTGATTGCGTTACCGCATTTGGAGGACGTTCAGTCGAAATTTGAATTTCAAATGCAAACAGCAATATATTGTCGCATGTTCTGTCACGTTCAGAGCTTTTCAGACCGCGCTGCATCATTCGGCATGAGCCCGTTGATGCTCTCGGCTGCGTCGTTGATGGCTTTCTGTACTGTTGATCATTGTTACTCAAGAGAAGTCTCACCGAGGTCACTTTTTCCCGGCAACTCTGCCTCAAGATGCTGCGCGGATAACTCTGCCGCTGTCACTGATACTCAGACCTGAGATGAGACTCGCGAAGACGGTCTCCTTTTTCTGTGATTGGTGAGTTTTTTTTATTCCACTCTAAGTTTACATCAATCATGCGCAAGTGGTTCAAACCCTCACATGAACATCTACACAAAAAATGAATTGCCTTTTGAGTGCAATTTCATGCCAGCTAACGTAGTGCTTTTTAGAAATAACTAGTCTTGTGTTTTGATTTATAAGCCTCTTTGGGAAAACTGCTCCGCTGACTGAGGTTTTAATATCAGTTTATTTTGAATACAATACTTTTCACTTTTTCAGCCATAAGCATTTGACGTTTCGTGACAGCTGAATCTAGGCTACATATGATACTTTTCCTCTTCGCGAGTCTCTCGCAGACCCAGACGATGGGCAGGCAAGGTTGCTAAAGATTTTCAGAAGCCACCTCCCCTTCTTTGCTGTTCAGTATACTCGACCATTCTAATTATTCTTCTCCCCTCTACAAATATTGTAAGTGCTCTTTCTGCCCGGTACCCAACAATATTTTTTTGAGAAGGAGATTCCATTGTGACCATTGCATATGGCATACTCGACTAAAGGTACATAACAAAATTATATCAGCACATGTTATTATGTTATAAGGTTTTTTCGAACATAGGTTGTTATAAACTTGATGCAGGATGTTGTTAAAATAATTAAAATTATAACAAAAAGTGCATGAATAGTAACATAAACATAACAAAATGTGTTTTAATTATATCAAAAACATATCAAACCAAGTTATAATGTTTGATACAAAGTATCAAAATTATAATACTGTTCGATATACGATAATATTGTATATTATTGAAATGCACAAATATCTATTTAATTTTGTTATAAAGTTGTTAAAATTGAACAAAACAATATCTTAAAAGGAAATAAACACAATATGTTATATTTTTGTTTTAATATGTTCTATGGATAACGGAGCCTAACAAAATGATATCATAATATGATATGCATATCATATTCTGATAAAATTTTATTATATTTTTGTTACAAGCCTCTAGTCGGGTATGGCACAATTCCCAAACCGGATGACAGACTAGCCCAAATGATCCTTGAGGGCCTTATTTCTATACTCGGAGGACTGTTTAGGATCTGGATCAGTGTTGTAAGCAATCACGGTAGTCGACACGTTTTCTCTGATATTCGGGAATGCTTCCCTTAAACATTCACAACACGAGCGGTCAAACGAATGTCGGAAAGAAGAATGTCAGTTGAATGCCTTTGACCACGATAGCTTTACTAGGAAACTTTTGGGTTTTGTTTGTTTCTGTCATATTTCGTAATAGGCGCTGCTTTGTGTGTGACATTCGACATACCATTCCACATATGTGTGTAACATTTGACATACCAAGCAAATCAACGCGAAACGTATGATTTATGCAAATGTCATCGTGTCAGACGACATTCAACTGACAGTTTTTTTTGTGTTCCTCGATGTTCATTCTACCGCTCGTGCTGTGTGTGAGAGATAACGGAAGCAAATGGATGCATAAAAATAAGATGACTGCTGACCATGGCATCGAAACGAACGTCGCAAAAAGTGTCGAATGTTTACAGCACTGCCAGGATCTGGATTGGTTAAGGAACAAAAGGTCGAAAGACAAAACATGGGACGGACACAACGTCGATGAGTGGAAGTAGTTTAGTCCGAAGCACTGATTGAAAACCAGTACCAGATGTTTGTAGTGCTGGGAATCATCTGTAGGGTAGGGCGGGGCAAGATGAACACACTAAGGATACACCCATGTTTACCGACTATGACCATTATTTTTTATTTAAAATGACATGGAATCGTTTATATAACATGTTTTCTATCAACCATAAACACAAAAAATTTTATTCGATAAACGACTAAACAAAAGAGATGGTTTGCTGTTTGCTTAATTACGCTGCG
The DNA here is from genome assembly GCF_002204515.2 of Aedes aegypti. Lineage (NCBI taxonomy): Eukaryota > Metazoa > Arthropoda > Insecta > Diptera > Culicidae > Aedes > Aedes aegypti. Next base: position 103,542 of record NW_018734854.1, read on the forward strand.
GGGGCCCCGCAATTATGCCGTTTTTTCTGAGTAAAAACTGAACTCAAAGTTTTCAACACAGATCCTCAAGCAATTCGAGTGAGAATGCAAAAAAATGCGAGAATTGTTTCGGGAATCTCTTTCTCTTGTTGCGATGCTCACTTTTATTCACGCTTCTAAAGAACTGTTGAGCGTCCCACCCGAACAAGACAGTTCTCGGGGGGTTGTGACAGCATTCATTTTTTATGGAATTTCACTATGTTGTATTTTGTGCTGCATCTTCCTCGCTCATTTTTCGTTGCCTCTCCGCTTAGCATTTTTTTCGCTCACTCGAAAAGAGGCAAATACACCACGCTACTCTAGAGTATGTCATCGAACTCTGATGATGTTGAGGAGTATTACCAAGCCTGGTCTTGTTTAAGGTTGTGATAGCTGCAAAAGCCGATCTTTCTCATCGGGTGTTATGAAGTGAATTCTAGTCAGTGTTGCTGAGTGAGATCACTGGTGTAATGAGCAAAGGCCTGGTCTTCAAAAGTTTTGCCTTCTTCCACCCATCAAGTGGGAAATTTGTGCCTCGCCAAATGCCTTTAATATCATTTCCCTGTAGATTATTATTGAAACTGAAAAGATTTTTATAGAGGAAAATAATCTGCTGAACATATAAGAAAGCATCGTGAAATAATAAATAAATCAACACATTTGTCTGACACTGTTTCCACGAGAATTGGAACTTAAAAAAATATTAAAAATCTGTATAGATTTTGTCAGATAACAAAAGTTTCAATATTCTAAAATGAATTCTGCATAGATATTTCATGCAGAAACTATTTTCTGCGGAAAACCTCTCAACACATTGCAAATTTCCCTATACTGAGAAAAAGGGTTGATTCTCGTTCTCTGGAATATTCTGCTGTAGTGCAATGAGCTCTAGATACAGTTTTTCTAAAAATGGTTTATCGATGTCATCATCCGGACGTTTGATCATAAGTTTCAAAAAATTGATTAAAAATCGATGCCAGTGATAGAACTGGAGGCTCAATTGCTTGAGCTCCAAGTTCAGGATGTTGTCGAAACCTGAGGCCTTCATATTTTTAGTTGTTTTGACATAGGTCAGCAATTCGTCGGCAGTGATCACCAACTCCTCTGAGTAATCGTTGGTAGATTTTGATATGCGATCAACTGAGCTTTTTAACTTAGGAAGACCAGTGCGTTGGTACTGTCTACGTTTGGTGTTGCGCAAACGAATAAGATCTTTGGTAACTCGATCGATAGAAAGAGTGTTGCTCACCTGACCAGTTTTTGTTTATGTGCTACTCTCGGGCCACGAGAGATGGCCTCTTCGATGATCTGCTGCTGCTGCGGTAGGGAGCAAGCGTTCCAGTTGAGAACTCTGGTGTTTCTCTCACGGTCCATATTGAACAAGGAATTTTTGCACCGGTTGCTATGGTCACGGCCCTTAGTTGTTCTCGTTTAGAGCGGCATGTTTCCAGCCGCTCGAACAAGCTCATCGTGAGTTCGGTAACTAGCTCCGGGGGTAGAGGGATTCATCATCTAACGGGCCGGGAGGTGGGGTGATTGGCACAGGTGGGGCTGCGGCGGCTGCCACGATGCGTTGATGGACGGATGGTTTCATGGCCTTTAACGGCGTCAGTCGTCTAGGCGTATTCTGCCACGAGGCGTTGGTTCGATTCCCGCTCCAGTCGGTGAAAACTTTTCGTCAAACGAAAAAATCATCACTGGGCTACTGGGTGTTTCGTGTTGTCCGTTGCCTAATGTTAGTGATCGTTCAGTCTGTGCTGAAGACGGTGTAAATTGTCTTTTTTTTTCTGGCCGGCGAATGCCGACGGGGGGCTTGCTGGCGATGGTTTGGTTGTAGCGGCGGTAGATTTGGTACTTGGTACCGGAGCCGCGAGAAATTTTCACGGTTAGGTGCGCGCCAGCGCATCCAAATAAAGCTAAAAAGGGGATACAAATTTGAGAAAAAATTCAACGTTTTCCGTTCCCAAGTGAAAGCATGTTTATAAGTGCTTCTAAGATAAAATGTTTTTGGGATTCTTTCACCGGGTCACTCTCCACAGAAAAAAATATTTTTATTTTAAAGTGATGTAATTTGAAGTGTACTGTAAACATAAATCAAATTCATGTGTTGTTTCAGCATCATGTAAACTCAATAGAATACCCCCGCTAATTTGAACGGTACCTCATGCAAACCATCGGGGTTCATTTTTAATTTGAACATCTAGTCACCCTAGAAACGTGTTTCTGGTTACCTCTTTCACTGTTTTGTTTTGATTCTGCGTTCCGTTCCACAGCGTTCCATCTCACTTCACTCCGTTCCATGAGCTAAATGACGTTTGAACCATTTTTAATCTGAACGATGTGTAAATTAGCGGGGTACAGATTAAAAAGTGTTCAGATTAAATGTGGTCAAACCAACGGGGGTACCCGGTATTCATTTCTCAACTAAAAATACGTGAATATTACATGATCGTGTAAATTTATCGTGAACTCGATTGAAAAATAATGGATTAGTCGTTGAAATTTCGGTTTATTTCGAAGCGCCAAATATGAGCATGAAAATAAACTTAAATTTACAACATTTTTTAGCTGTGTAGAATCTTTGGGATTTCGACTGGAATCCTTGCGAATGCAACTGGAATACTTGTAAATCCAACCTTGCGTATACGACTGAAATCTTTGCGAATCCAACTGGAATTCTTGTGAATCCGACTACAATTCTTATATATTCAACAAGTATCTTTCTGAATTCGACTTGAATCCTTGCGAATCCGACTGGAATCCTTGCGAATCTGACTGGAATCCTTGCGACTACGACTGGAATGCTTGTGAATCTAACTCAAATTCTTATTTATCCGACTGGAATTCTTGTGAATCCGATTTAAATCCTTGCAAATTCGTCTGGATTCCTTGCGAATCTCTCTGTAATCTTTGCGAATCTGTCTGGAATCTTTGGAAAACCCACTGGAATCTTTGCGAATTCGATTGGATTCCTTGCGAATCTAACTGGAATCCTTGCAAATTCGTCTGGATTTCTTGCGAATCTCTCTGTAATCTTTGTGAATCTGTCTGGAATCTTTGCGAAGGCAAACATTCAATCAGGGGTTTCTCTAGAATCTTTGGAATTCCGACTCAAATCCTTGCGAATTCGACTGGAGCACTTGTGATTTCGACTGGAATCCTAGCGAATTGACTGAAATCCGTGCGAATCTGACTGAAATCCTTGCGAAATCGACTGGATTCCTTGAGAATTTGATTAGAATCTTTGCGAATTCAACTAAAATGCATGCAAATTCAACTGGAATCCTTGCGTATTCGTGAACATTTGCTGTGCTGCGAGCTTAGAGTGCGGCGACGATTCTTTTCTGAGAACACAGCTATGAACAGAGAACTTTCTTTGTCGAAGTATTCATTATTGCTCACTTCATATTGTACCTTTCTGGCGTTACGTTCTTCCATATTGATTAGCTGAGAGCTTTATTTGCCAATTTACCATGTTTTGCATTGGTAAATCGAGTGGCAGGTACGCAGATACTTGAGGCCCTGGCATGTCTAGAGGATTTCCTTTACGAAAAGATCCTCGAGCCCACGACCCTCAGCTTGGTCTTCCTAAAAAGCTGCGCGTTTACTGATACGGCTATCTGAGCCCCTGGATTTACTTTATCCAAAAAATAATCATTAACCCTATACAACACAACACCACCCACCCTGGTTCTAAGAGAAAGATCGTTTCAGGGTGGAACCCCTATCGTACGAGCACCTGTACAATCTGGGCCGCACCGGCGGTAGTGCGTTCGGTTCGTCGGCCCTCAACGGATTCAAGCCCAAGGTGGGAATGCACTCAATCTACTCCGAATCGGACGAAGGCGACTGGTGCTAGCACAGGTTTGAGGACGCACAAATCTCCAAAGCCAACAACACCAACGACGCCCTGGGTAAGAACAATAGCGATGATCCGGTAGATGCTGATGATGACAATGGCAACCTAGAAGACAAACTCAATCATCCGTACGCGAAAAAATTCTACAATCACCCTGACGAAGACTACGACGACGACAACGATGACGACCACGATGACAAAAAGGCCTCCAACGAGAGCAGCGAGGGCAATCCTTGGCCAAAGGCTGCGCAATCTAGCGATAATAGTAGTAAGGGTAGTAGTGGTAGCAGTAGCATTGATATTAATGGTAATTTTAGTTTTCGTGAAACACTCGAAAGGATATTCGCATCCATCCTTGTCGAGGGGTGTATTCGGGCACTCGTCACAATCGTCACTGTAGTGAGAGCCGAGCAACCATGTGAAACACCAAAATCTAACGCCATTTTCGTCCGTACAGTAGAGTTGATTGCGAAGCTTAGCATATTTTCTTATACGTAATCTCGATAGCAAGTTGAAATCATTAGGATATTTGTTTGACACGGATTGACAATTAATTTTAGCAAGTACGGTTCAGTTAATTTAGGAAAAGAATTCCTTGAAAATGATCCATCCAAGCAAGGCCACGAGGAAATCTTACACTTAAGCGAAAAGAGCAATATTCATTAGTAGGCAAACAAGTTTCAAGCTAGATTTTTGGAAAGATTTCAGTACGGTTAATTTTGTGTTATTCAGATATTAATCATATTGATTGCAGTTAGCATTCAATTATTTTCAAGCAAGGGGAGAATGTAACAATACAAACGAAATCAATATAGAATAACAAATTTTTCAATCTTTCATAACATAAGTAAATTTTAATAAACAATTCAAACAAATTAAAAAACAAAACGACAAATGAACCACAACTGGTCTAGTTTTACGGAATTGTTGCCGCTTATTCTTATCTAAACAAAGGAAGGGAAAAATAAAACCAGAACTGGTATGGAAGAATGGAAAACAAATGCCCAGGATTGATCGAAGAGAATCCATTTCATGGATAATCACATGACTATAACCTAAAACCACTTTCTAAAACAGTTCGCACTTAGTTATAGGAATTTTCACCTATTTCAAAATTTTCCACCCCATACTTATTCATTCTTGGATCGGACGTAGAATCGTTTCTCATAGCTCTGCTGTTTGATTTAGAAAGCATTTTTTCAATAGAGTAAGATCTTGATTTTCGTCGAAAGTATCCAATCGGGTATTCGGTAAAAGCTGTAAACTAATCGCTTTTGTCAATCGAAAATAGGTTTAAAACTCAATCATGCGTTTAGGAAAGAAATTAAAAAATGTAGAATGGTTCCAGAATGGAAGGAATAACAAAACAGCAACAAACAGAGAAAGAATATAAGCATATTTATAAGTAAACATCAGGTTGTATTAGATCCGTTGAAGAAGGGAATTGAGGAAATTAGTAAGAAAAATGATAGAAGGTTTTCGGTTGCTTTCGATTGCAAACTTTACACGTCTAATTTATGTTGAACATTGTCTATCGTCAAACAGAAGTAATCCGTTTCACATTGTTATACTTGACTGTTCTCTATTTCACGTTATACTTGTTATAGTTAACATACATAGTAATTGAGAAAACTTTTATAAGTACGTTCAAAACTATTGGTTTAGTTTGTTTTGATTGCATTTCTTACACTATATTTCATATGTTCAGTTTCACTTGAAAATGTCATGAAGGAACGCTTTTGGATGTACTGAATAAATCTTTCCGGATCTTGTGTAAGGTGTCATGATTATTTTTCAAGTTACCAAGATGCATTTATGGTTTAAACATGTTATGCTATAACTGAATTCTACATCATTTACCATTGTCCTTTATTGAACATGAATGAAATCAACATCATTAAACAATTAAGTAAACATTTCAATAATAACATATTACATTTCATTTGCGCGCGGAAGTTCAAGATTTTGTTCCAGCGAATTGAATTTACTTGCACGTAGAAGCAAATATATGGATTTTAATAAAATTTACCGAACTATGGATCAATGCATGAGTTCACTATTTGACGTTTGAGCGGTGCCGTATTATTTACGGTACCATGGTAACGAGTGAATCTGGCACCGCTCAAACGTCAAATCGTCAAAAAACAAAGTCATTCGATAAGATGATACATCCAAATGGATTAAAGATTTATTTTGATTTAGTCTTCAAATGAGCTATCATATCATAAATCTCATTCAAGTGAAGCTGAACAAATGAAATCAACTAGATCCTTAACACAGTACATTCATCTCGGAATCGCCAATTAAAAATAAAGCTTTAACTAGTAACAAATAACTAAACAAATTACGTATTCATTCTTTGCACAAACGATAAACTTTAGATTTTAGCGGCAAGCAATGTGTAACACTTAAATCAGTTTAATTCGTCGGAAGTAATTTTGGCACCAAGTGCGTCCATAATCGCTCTAACAAACAGATCGTGCAGTCAACGCAACAACGCAACTAGCCTAGCCTAAACCGGAAAATTTTGATGTTCTATTGTTTGACAAATTCTAGCAGCCAAATTTTAACGGAAACAGAAGCATTTCTTTGCATCTCCGAGCCGATTGGAACGGTGGCACTGATGCGTAGCATAAATTTCAGTACACAAATCGACTCAAATACTGTGAGAGTTACCGTTATTGCACAGCAGTTTAATTTTTTATACATTCAAACCAGAAACCATTAGCAGGTAACAGAGAACAAGTTATATAGCAAAAAAAATGAAACAAAGTGATACATTAAACGGTTAATAAACATAAACAAATCTTTAAGCGCGCATAGATTAATCATTAATCCAGTTGAGCTGTTTAAAATCGCATAATTCCATTCCATAACGGTTCGAGCTAACGTCAGAAGAGGTGAAACTCAAAGTAGTTAAAAAAATTAAATAAATTAAAGGTTTAGCTAATTCATCGCCTGTAAATACTATAGTATTGAAAAAGGATTTTTACATAGGAATGCGAAAAATTTTCTGAATCAAACCAGTTCTTTCACTAACATATTTCCTTCTGTTTTATTTGTATTTTTTTTTTTTGAGTTTCTCTTGTAATTTGTTTTTATAGTATATCCAAAACATCTGCCTTCTTGTAGCGTATGCTAGACGAAAAAATGCCAGCAATCTAATTAATAACAGAAGTAAAGTTCGGAATAACCGACTTTTCTGAGGTCAAACACATACAGTTCAATCTCTTGGACAAGAGCGATGTACATTTTTATCTCTTCTCCGTTCCACACATTACTAGTATTTAAATTTGTAATTTAGAAACTCACCTCGCTGTCCAAAGAAAACCCCATTCGAACAATTCTTTCCGCTAGACTCGTCATGTGACAACTACACACGTTAAGTGAACGAAAAACGATGAAAATACCAAAACTGCCACTAATCTTACTTTTACAAACAATTCAAACCACAGGAGATGAAATATTACAGCCGGCACAATCCGTTGTTGGTTTGGAAAAAGGAAATTTATGCGATTCAGATTGAGCGAGAAAAGCACAGTTGCACATAAAGTTGTTTCAAAACTTATATCAAACTGAAAAAAATATCACGATACACAAAATTTATCTATTATTTACACAACAGAAGTGAAGATCTTCAACCAAGTACTCCCAAATTTACCCAATTTCACACATACTAATGAATGGACCCAATAAAAGTCAAATATGCGAACATTGTAATCATTTTTACAAGGCATTGAACCAATACAATGAATCGAAAAACACTCAAGCCATACAATTAATGCGATTTATAGCCGATTGGTCCCGAATCAAATCGATTGAACGTCAGCAAATAAATTTCCCTTGATTTATGTAGGTACACCTTTCATTGTACATCCAAAATCGAGCTTTGGGCGAAAGATAAGCAAATTGATTGAACGGCCATTGATCACAATCCTAAACGAAGAAAATCAGATAAGAGAGCGTAGTAATACCGATGAAAATTGTGTAATCGAAATCGTATGAAGAGTAGTATTTCTTGCACATTTGTACATTTTCCACTATTTTATATTTCGCAGTGTACATTCGAATCAGAAGCAGAAGAAACAAGAACAAACACATAAAATCAAGTTACATTCCGAGCAAAATAAAGCGTAAAAAAATTACTCGTTTTTTATTAGTCGCTTGAAAGAACGTCCTATTGTACTCCACTCTTCCCTACATTGGTGCAACATATTACTTGTGCGACAAACATACATGCCTTGTAGCCCTACAGTGCGACACTACTGAAGCTCTGAAACAATACATTTCATGCCGCATATCACAACGATCACAGCGCGCATGCGCTGCATCTGTCACAACAATCAAGCAAACAGGGGAAAGTGGTTCAAGATGCCACTCTTTCTTTCCCACTGCCTTGTTCGACTATATAAAAGTCAGAATGGTGTTCCCAAAAAATGCAAAGTTGTTGCAAATTGGCTAAATTATTCAAAATCACAATAATTTTTTTTTTTGATTGAAAATCAATGGTTTGGTGATAGTTTTTCTATAGTTTCAGTTTGACCAAGGACGAAATAAAGACCTCCATGTTCCTCGCAGTTGCCCAAAGTTATATGGCACATAAGGTAATAAAGCAAAATGTAGAAGGCTATGAAATGTGTACTGCGATCTGTCAAACTTGGGTACCTTTTGCAGTACCAAGGGGCTAAATGCAGTACTAGAAGTGGTACCAAATCTTAACCCGACTACTAAGTCTTTATTCGTCTCTGGTTTGACTCTGCGGTCACTTATTTCGATATTTGATGAGACAAATGAGCGTATAAGGCTTTCTGACGTTTAAACACCTTTGTCTTTCCTACACACGCTCGCATATGAATTTTTTTATATGGAAACCGTTTCCGTATGAAAACAACAAATAAAAAATCCCGTTTGACCTTGTTGCTGGAAAGAGAGGGGTGCGAGAGCCTAATTACTTAATTCCAATTATTATTGAACTAATCGTATCAACTCGATTTAGCTAGCGTGCATTGAAAATCGGTGGATCACCTGTGCTACCATCGGCAAAAAGAAGGCTTAGGTGTTGGATTTGCCTCGTATTCCCTCACGGGACTTGAAAGGGAGAGGACAGCTGGTTATGATAGGCCTTTTCACGAGACGTTTCAAATCAGCTGATCAGGAAGCACTTCTATGGGAATGACAGTCCCGTCTATGCATAACACTGGTTAATGAATAACAGTTTGTTCAGCTGAATTATGCTTGAAAATCATGTGTTCAACTCTTATTCCGCAAAAACTTTTATTTTGGAGGTGCTTCACCGATGTAAACAAATGACAACACGAATCTGTCACATGAAAAATCCAATTGTAAACCCAAATTGACCAAAATTCAAATGAATGGTATCCATGGGTTCCACGATGATGTCCCATTTCAAAACGTTGGGTACAATAATTAAGTTGAGCATTAACAAATTGATATATATTGGATTTTTTGAAATTTATGTTCTTTTTCATATTGAATGAAATGTGAACATAATATTGAACAAGATTTTGTTTATCTTAATAAGAAAATAAGAAAACATGCAACTGTCAGTGAGCTGTCTCTTCTATTATAGTGAGTTTTGATTTCATGCTATCAGATGTCACAGTGCGAAAATATTCAATCACTGTTAACCCAAGTAACATTAGTAGCTGAATAACTGTTTATTCAGCCAAAGTATGCTTGAGAGTGATTTGTTCAACTCTTATTCAACGAAAATGTTTGTTGGGAAAGTATTTCAGTAAATATGCTTTGCTTGTACAATCACAGGTTCATGTCAAAGGAACATCTCAGAATTACGCTGATACTTTATTACGGTCAAATATATTATCAGCCCTGGATTCAAATGTGGAACAAAACACTCATGTCGCTTGATTAGAGAAGCATTACGAAACTTCAATTTTTGTTTGACGCATTCAATTCATACATAATCATTAAGGAAAAGGTTGTCAGTATTTAAAAATCGCTCCAGCAATTACGTTTTCAACGAAAAAACAAGTGTTTTATTATGCTTCATTTCTTCAGACGAATAGAGACATAGTACTCGGGTTCAGATTGGAAGATGTACCACCGCGGTGTACAATATCAAGTAGGTGATATATTCCGGAAACTGACAGCTATTTTACGACGTCATTCCCATCCAACTCGAACAAATGTAAGATGATAAAATGATTTAGTGGTCCGGATGGCACATGGAACGATAGGAGTGACATCATCTATTGACAATCAAAATACAGTGGGGATTCGCTCGTTGGGGGTCCGCTACATGGAAAGGCTTGATAATTCTCCTCAACATCATCAGAGTTCGATGACATACTCTAGAGCAGCGTGCTGCCAGTGCCTCTTTGCGAGGGAGCCAAAAAATGCTAAGCAGCGAGGCAACGAAAAATGAGCGAGGAAGATGCAGCACAAAAAAAAACCGAGTTAAATTCCATCAAAAAAGGGGTGCTCTCACAACTCCCCGAGGACTGTCTGTTCGGGCGGCAGACTCGAGAGTTCGTTTGAAGTGTGAGTGATGGTGAGCATCGCAACGAGAGAGAGAGTGTCTGAAAAAATCCTCGCATTTTTCTGCACTCCCACTCGAATCGCTTGAGGATCTGTGTTGAAAATTTTGAGTTTATTTTTTTCTCCTCAGAAAAACGGCAAAATCGCCTCCTCTTTGCCTCGCAGAGGAGTTTGTATCAAGCCTGCATGGAATGACTCGATGGTTGGATGTTCGCTGGTTGGAAATAGTAATCCTTTATGAGAGAGATTTGCGGAAGTTGACATATCTGTCAAAGTGTGAGCCAATCGAGCAGCGAGAGCTGTCAAAGTGTGAGCCAAACGAACATGCGTAATGTTTGTTTTGAACTTTTCTTGAAGAGTAATGTAATCCGCTTGAAATTATTTCGGTAACAGTAACTTTGCATGAAGCAAAATATGAAATATTTTTCTTTTTTAAATTTTTGTCAATGCGATTTTTATTTGTTGATTTTTTTTTGGATATGTAGCTCAAAGATCTATAACGAAACAAAATACACTTTTAGCAATGAGGAAGCCATGTCCGTGTTACAATATTATTCTCGACGCCTGTAGTATGGACCTATGCACGGGTTCACTATTTGACGTTTTAGCGGTGCCGTGTTATTTTGGTGACCATGGAAACTAGTGAATTCGGCACCGCTCAAACGTCAAATTAGTGAACTCGTGCATCGGTCCATTGTGATGATGTATGAATTAAGAGTAGGCCATGCGGGAGAGCGATGACAGGAGGAAGAGTAAATAAACCATTGTGATTCTATATTCCAGAACCTAAAGCTGTATTTTCACTCTGCTACATTGGCGACGAGTGTTGGTTCGGATCTCATTATACCTTCAGTTCAAGGTTTGGAGGATTCGTGTGCAAGTGTCTTGAAAATGATCATCTGTCCCCCGAACGGGAGCGAACCGGAAGAAAACCAAGGATCAGGTCGGAATAATATATGAAGAACAAGAAGAACAAGGTCCTGTTTATTACTTTTGGTGACCAGAGCGTATTCGAAACTGTAGGTAGCCTATATATTATTTAATCCGCGATGATTGGTTTTGGTTGACGATATGAGGAATTTGATAGTTGACGGTGTGTCGAGTAGAGACAGACAAGCTGTTCTAATTACGAGAGTGCATCGCGGGTGATCCACGCACAAAAGTGCATCAATTCTTTAAAAAAAATCATTAAACTATTTTGAGAACTATTTGTTTCTCATAAATATAAATCAATGTTGGATTACACATTACACATCAGTTTCAATGTGGTGAGAATTTTCGATTTTATCGCTATCATGATGTAATCTCATATATATTGATATATTTATAAACGCAAGTAACTAATTGTAATTTTCACCTTTGAAAAAATGAGGAAAAAAACCATAATTTTAAAAAATTGTTTAGTTCTTTTTAAGAAGATTGAAATGAGATTACCTCATTGATTGCTTCCTATTTCTGGAAAAAAATGAGGAATAAATACAACATTGTTTAAAATTGTAGAAAAAAAAAACTAAATCATAATTGTACAAGTCTACTAAAAACAAACGTATGGGTTATTTTTCAGGTGTTGAAATGCGGAAAATAAAATATTAAAGTCGAATTTTAAGAAATAAGGCTTAAAATAATGTGTAATATCCATTTATGAAGGGTTCCCAACATAAGATATTAAAAGTGGTCATCATTATATCGGAAAACTGTACTGGATCAGTTTGATCAATAGTTAGGAATACGATTCCTGGGCATTAGGTAAATTAAGATTAATATATTGGCTTAATACCGTGCTTGAAAAATCCTAATTATAATATATTCCACATAATTTGGCCAACCCATGTGTTGGCAATCTTCTCATTCAATAATTATGTACGCACTATAAGAATAAGAATAAGATTTTGGCTGATTGAATATGAATAGGGCTATTTGTTTTGTATCTTTTATGTATTTTGTGATTGGAGTTTTGCCAAACATGATATTTCTGAATCAATAAATTTATGTGAGGTATTATACAATTTTAGATGCATGATTCGTATCATAAGTTGATATTATAATTAATTTGTCGCATTTTTTAAAGTAGAAGATGTCAACGGTATATTTTGTTTTGAAATCATTATTTGAACTTGATTTAGTTGATGTTGTTACTTAATAGTGTACAATGCTATGAAAATTCAGAAATGAATAAATAAATACAGATTGGTATTCAATGAACAAAACAAAATGAACACACATTTTACGTTAAAAAAAATCCAAACAATATGGTTGTTTAACCTGATTTATTTGTAAGGATAAAATAACTGACCCTTATAAAAGATACCTCCTTGTAAAGATGTGGTTTAACTATGTTCTATTCCTAATTATTATGGTATTTGTATGATCCGATAATAGATTGCATAAAATAAATGAATTGGAGCAAGAGATTAACTTTAAAAAAAATGACCACTGAAATGTTGAACTAAACTGAAAATATGAAAATTGATAACATTGAGATGTATACTATTAGCTTTACCTTGAAATTGATATGAAACAACAATAATTCGAAAGGTTAAAGTTCGCGGGTACAAAACAAAGCCATGCTGAAGGTGTCTCAGTTTGATTTCTGGTCAGTACAGGATCTTTTTTATAAAGGAAATTTACTTAACGTCCCTGGACATAGAGTATCGTCGTACCTGCCATGCAGATGCAACTTTAGAAAAGAAAGCTCTCAGTTAATAGCTGAAGAAGTGCTCATTGAACACTGAAGCTGAGATTCAGACTTTGTTCGAGTGAGGCCGTAATGCCAAGAAGAAGAACGATTATCTAGTAGTTCCGGACCTCAAATACATAAAAATCTTGGATAAACAGGGAGGTGAGAAAAAGAAACATTCGGGCCATTTCTAGAATGAAATGAAGGAATATACATAATGAACAATCTAGTTTCAGTTTCCTGATGATTAGTAGAGAGTAAAGGAAATACTTCAAGTAATTCCGGTCTACTTCTCCATAAGAAACGAAGAGGATAGAAAACCTGGTCCGTTTCTGTAGCAAGAACGAAGGGAGATTGTGAAAATTCAGCCCATTTCTGAAAAGAAATGAAGGAATAACACAAATCGTCCGGTCCGCTCTTAGCCAATATGAAGAGAGTAAAGAGAACAATTAATGATTCTGGTCTACTTCTCCATAAGAAACGAAGAGGATAGAAAACCTGGTCCGTTTCTGTAACAAGAACGAAGGGAAATTGTGAAAATTCGGCCCATTTCTGGAAAGAAATGAAGGAATAACACAAATCTTCCGGTCCGCTCTTAGTCAGTTTTTAGAGAATATAGAGAACACAATGAGTGATTCTGGTCTACTTCTCCGTAAGAAATGTAGAGGATGAAATATTCCTAGCCTATTTCTGGAAAAAAGAACGTAGGGATGTCGTGGAATTTCGGACCTGTTCAAAAGATGACAGTAGGAATAAAAACGCATCATCCGGTCCGTTTCTTGAAAAATGTTAGAAAACCATATGAAACATGAAAAACCGAAACAATCCATTAACTTGTTCTATAAAAAAAGGTTTCTGAATACAATAGGAAAGACCAGATGTAGGAGATTCGTCTCAGTCCTTCTGGCAGTTCAGTACACCCAAGATGAAGGGAAATGCAAAGGAAGCAAAACGATTCAGTTTGCAATCGAAAAGTCCAGATGTAGTAAATATAACACTTTATGTTTCTCACAGATAAGACTATTAAGAAATAAATGTGATTCATAGTTGGTTTAATTATGTTATAGAAAAATTGTGTTCTCAAGTGGTAATGAGACTCAAAAGATACTATTTCTCATAAAATTACTTGACATCCATTTTTTTAATTTTATGACCATTCATCGTAGTTTCCAAAAAGGAATAGAAGTACTGACGGTGGCGGTGATCGTCTTTTACATGATATAACGTTCAAAAATGAAGAACGGACAAGAAAGAACCAAATTTAATGTAGAAGCAGGAGCTTGATCAGTAATGGTTGTAGGAAAAACGTAAGGTACATAATTTAAAAATAAAAAGGGAGAAAGCAGTTACTAAATGAAGCTAAGTATACTGTCCGTTTCCGACATATTAATAATAAAATACTAATATTTGAATTCCATCAATGTATAGATGATTCAAAAGATCGTGTGGTAAAAATGAAATAATTCCAATATCACTGACGTCAATATTACAAGGAAACACCCAAAGATGACGTGCTTAAAACTTTCTGGCAGAGAGATCAACCGTTCGTACTATGAAGCATTCGCAATGAGAATCTTGATATGATTCAACACATATTCCAGAATAGGTTATTTAACTTGCCCACTAGTTTATGAATTGTATTGTATTAATTTTAATTTATGGAAAAAAGGAGAGATGTAGTATTGTGTTGATGTATGAATTAAGAGTAGGCCATGCGGGAGAGCGATGACAGGAGGAAGAGTAAATAAACCATTGTGATTCTATATTCCAGAACCTAAAGCTGTATTTTCACTCTGCTACAACGCCGAGCAAAATCAGCACTGCTGGTCTGTTGCCAAATCATTCCATTATACTTCCGCTTATCTCTCTATAAAGGATCACTAGTTGGAAAAAGTTCCAACTAAAAAGCACTCGAATGTCAAGAGAAGATGTCAAACTGACTTTGACGTCTGAGTACTGTCGCATTGAAGTCTCCATATATAGAATAAATGTGTATGTATATGGGAGTTTCATGACGATTTGCTCTCCAGAAACGTTAGTCTGGAGCATTTTCACCAGCTGTCAGTCATTCCAACTAACGGGTCGGATTCGCTAGATGGAAGGCAGTCGTGTTCCAACCAGCGAATCCCCGCTGTAGATGTTTGCACCAGTACAGTACCTACTTTGATAATTTTGTATGCCATGGGTACCACTTCCAGTACTACATTAGTACTACATTTGGTCCCTTGGTATTGAAAGAGGTGCTTTTTAGTTGGAATATTTTCCAACCAGCGAACATCCAACCATGGAGTCATTCCATGTAACGGGCCCCCAACGAGCGAATCCCCACTGTATCCAAGTATGGCAGATCGCAGTACACTTCTCACGGCATTTTAGATTTTACTCTATTATCTCATGTGCCAAACAATTTTGGACAACTGTAAGGAACATGGAGGTTTTTATTTAGATTTAGACTCTATGACATATTCAAGATTCTTCTTGCATCTTTATATCTAAACTGCTATCTGTACTACTCCTACCTACATTTTAAATTTTTGCCTCTTGCTAATCTGTTTGTCTTGATAGATTATAATTTGTGGCTCATAAATGGCATGGTATAATTTCGAAAAATTAAAAATATGTGAGCTTATGTGCTTACATCACAGCTATATTTATTTTGTGCCGTTCGGAAAAAAAGATTATTGAAAATGCGAAATTAATTCATTAGATCACTCGAAAATTGACCCCGAATCAGCATGAAAGGTAACTTTGAAAGCCATAAGACCGGTCCAAATGTTGAATTCATTTGTAAACCAGGTCTCAAATAAGGCTGTTTAAAAAAAATTTCTTTTATGTCCAAGACCACTTCAAAAATACGATGGGAGATAAAAATAAGTAAGAAACAAAAATAAAATAAAAATATTTTGTGTTTTTATTATTAACGTAAATTGTTGAACTTTTTTCCATCGTACTCTAAATCGTCATTTTACCCGGTTTTTTCATTTAAACATTTAAAAAATATCTAACTAGTTAATAAGTGCTTTGTATCTAACTAGTTAAAAAGTGCTTTATATCATTTAAACTGCATTCAGCTTCAACATAAAAGTATATACTGCTTCGCGTTGAAAAATGAGATAACCAACGTGCGAAGTTTGATTTTTGACCAACTTCGCCGCGTCGCAGCTCGGTTCTCTATAGTGCCCATAATGCACACGGTGGACGGCATACATGGCGCGCTATTGCAAATGACTAGCAACGCGTCGAAGTTGGTCAAAAATCGAACTTCGCACGTTGGTTCACCCGTTTTTAGTCGCGAAGCAGTATAATAGATTGAACAGCACGTAAAACTATCATGCATTAGGTTGATATATTAAGAATGGTTGATTCAATCTCATGGTTCGTGAATCTTTTTTGTTCATGAGCATGAGCATAGATGACCGTACAATTTATAGTTGCTACTCCGTGATTGACCAGAACAATCGTAATAGACCATTTCCGTGTTTTTTTTTTAATGGTTCATATGCTTTCTATTAATTTACTGAACAAACTTTCCCAAGGAACCCATATGTTTTGAAGACTCTAACTATTGAAAAACAATGAAAAACTGGCGGCACGACAGTACACCGCACGGTTCCCTACAATTTATTTCTCTCCGATTCTTATCGGACCCCTTTTTCTCCTATGATTTTTGTCTCCACGTTGTGGTGAATATTTGATCAGCTGTTTCTAATCAATCATGACTAGGGTTGTCGCAAAATCTCAATTAATCGATTAGTTGATAATCGATTACAGTCCAAGAATATCGATTATCGATAACGATTAATCGACTAGTATTTTTCGATTAATCGAATAAATCAACATTTTTTCTGTAAATATGAGTTCTTACTGCTATAAGGTACACCGGAGTAGGCTGAAACGGGTGGGGCAAAATGAAATACTAAGTTTTAAACATGATGACAATAAGTGTTAGCAGGTTTTTCGTTCCTTAAAGTTGGTTTCATTTGTTAGCACAATGTTTCTGTAGTGAAATTTTAAATTATTACGAAATTTTACATTTCATGTAAACCTAGCCCCAAGATGCCCGAAATTTAATTGAAAAACAGTTTTAAAAATAGCTCCTAATAGATAAATTCTTGTGAATTCGGATGGACATGCACGATAAAATTCTTTTAAAATTTTCGAAGCATGAAGCTGAGGTTCATGGCTTAGTAAATTGTTTCTTCAAGTTATTTGTTTTGAATAAAGATGAATTTAAGTATGTTATTAGTATTTTATTTAGTATATTAGTATTTCGTTGAACCAATGGCCTACACTCATAATTTTGAAGCTTATCCTTTTCTTCTTTTCTTTCCCATTCTTCATGATTTCCATTATGAAAATGAAAAAAAAAATAGAATTGACCCATTTATGCAGAACATACATGAACGAGAATAATAAGATCGAACTTCCATTGAAGTTTGTGATATTTTTATTCATGGTAAATTGTAGGGAATAACTTAAAGAATTTGTAAAACAATTCGTATTTATCAGAACCACTAAAAATGTTTACGGAACTGTTACAAAATTCTAAGGATATTTTGAAATGAGTTTCTACACGATTTTCGAATGAATTTTTAATTCGTTCTTCAAGAAATTTTAATATCTAATATCTTAATACCGATATTCAGTTTTCTCAGGTAAGCTCTGTTTAGGTTACTTCAGAGTTTTCTACCTTCTGAATATTTGTTTCACAATTCTGCAAGGAGGAGAACGGTAAAGATAAATAGAATTTTTACTATTAATCTATGCGTTTGCTTTTTTTTTTACATTATAACCTAGCTATTCCGACATACTGCATGTTTATGGGCGTTTATTCTACAAATTATTACACACAATTTCCTAACGTTATCTTTAAAGTTTATGGAATATCTCCTCGCATGCGTCTGAGTTCTGGACAAATGCATCAGTGAAAAAAAATACAAATCCGTTGACCCGCTCTCATGTCAACTCTTGACTAGGACTGGTATACTGCCCAGAACTGCATATTTGTCACTTTCGACATTTTTGACAACTTCGAGTTAATACCGTGGAGAGTCATCAAACGATAAACACTTACGATCAACTTACTGAAATCTGTGAGATTGTTCTAGAAAATTCGATAAAAAATACCAATTTGTTTGCTAGTTGTAATCGCATAACAGTCACATTGAGATTATACATGGGCCTCGTAATGTTGTAGCAATGAAATTTCTATCAGAATTATTTTCTGACTATTCTTCCAATATGCAATAATGTCTAAACAATTTAAAAAAAATTACTTTCCTCCCATACTACCATAAAATACAGTTAAATATGCAGTTATGGGCAGTTAGGACTGGAACTTTTAAGTTCTTTCCTGAAAAAAGACACCAAACTGGAACCAGGAAAAAAAAACAATGAGACACAAACAAAAGTTAAGAAAACAAAGAGAAACTTAGCAGGAAATAGAGGATATAAGATCGATGTATAAGAATAAGAAGAAGAAGACAAAGAAGAAGAAGAAGAGATCGATTAATCATAAAACCTGACCAGAATTTTCTATGAAGTTTTTTTTAGATTATTTTTTTATTATTTTCTCGCGACATTACCATAAGTGTTACTTTTCGTATTAATGTATGCATTATGTCATGATTTTCACTAGGAATTTCATCTGAATATAATTAAAATTTCCCAGTCTATTTTCTAAGTTGTCACCAGAGAAACGTCAAGGATGTTTTTCAGAAATTATTAGAATATGAAAAACTGAATTTAGTACTATACCATTTAATTCCACTAGCGTTTGTATCCTTTGACAGATACGCGTATTTCGACCTCAACTGTAAGGCCGTCTTCAGTGTCATGTACTAGACTCGACTGGAAATTGTTGGATTATTTTCCGAAATAAATCTGGGGGTAAATTCTAAAGAGAATTTTAATGACGAAAGCTAGACACACGGAAAATAGTCACATTTAATGGTACGAGGCGACCTTAACATGACATATGTAAACACAGCTTTGAGATTTTTTTTTGTTATGCATAACAAATATTAATTGTTTCCCTGTGTGCGACGCTTCGTATTGGTATACTAATTCGCTTTGAATTATTTGGAAAAAATATACAACATTTTGATGTGCACATTTTTTTTTATTTAACAAAAATCGTAGCTAGACGGTAGTTTAAAAATAAATTTCTTGATACTTTTGACCCGTGAAAATGTCCAGGGAAAACTGCTGGAAACATTTTCAAGGAAAATTCCTGAAGAAATGTTGGATAAACTTCTAGAATTTAATCCTTTAAGAATTCATTGAAAAAATTTAATAAAAAAAAAGGCAGAATTCTTGGAGTAAGACCTGGATATTTCCCCTTTTCCTCAGGAAACCTGGATATTTTTTTTTTTGTTGGTCCTTTGTTAAGGTTATGTATTAAACAAAAGGTTATGTATTAAACAAAAAATTTACATCATGCATTGAGGGCGAAAATGGCCATTGGCTTTGAAACAATTGCAGCAGGAATTCTACCAGAGACTCTTTTAGGAATTCCACCAGGGATGCTACCGACAGGATTTTTTTAGGGATTTCTCCCGTAATTTCACCATCATTCATGTTTCCAAAGATTCCTCCATGCATTTGTCCCAGATATTTTCCTCACGGAATTCCCTTGAAAAAATTCTCACAAGGATTCTTTCAGGGAGTTCTTTAGAAAATTTCATGAGATTCTTCCAGCAAAACTACCAAGGAGTCCACATGAAACCCCTCCAGAGATGCCTTCATGAATACTTCAAGAAATTTTGCTTCAGAAATTCTCAGTAGATTATTTCAGTTTTTTCCTTCGCGATTTTTTTTTTAATTTTTTTTGCCAAAGATTCCCCTAGGCATTTTGTGTCAGAGGTTTCTTAACCCCAATAGGAGCAGCTTCAATATTTTGCCATGAAGAAATATTGAAATCGCTATAACTTTTTTTTGTTTCTCAATAGGGAAGGTGTACCGGTATTCGCCATGTACCAGTTATTCGCCACCCCGGATTATATACTGTTTTATGATATATATGGTTGCCAATTGTATAGTGCTCGCTAAATTGCTTTAAGATGAAACGGAAACATTCTTGGAAACCGCAAAATTTTCTCAGAAAATAATAGAAAAAAATCATTATCCTTAAAATTATTGCTCCTTTGCACCTATTTGCCATGGTGTTCCTGATTCGCCACCCTCCATAAGAAATCAACGTAGGTGGCGAATTCAGGAACCGAAATTAAAATCGTGGCGAATACTGGTGCAAGTGGTCCAGTATTCGCCACCCTCATTTTTAATACAAAAATAAAGTCTCTGATAAGTTTTTATATTTTCTCTGCTGAGCATGGATTGAAAGCTTTCGTTTGATGTATTGACAATAACCAACGTTTGATTTATTTATAAACAATATTTTTCCTTAGGGTGGCCAAAACTGGTACACTTCCCGTATATTTGCACCACCACAAGTTCTCAAAAATCTCTTCTTTTTTAATAATCTGTATTTGTTTTGATCATTGGTCATCTGGATCCGGAGATATTCCAAAATTCTTTGGGGGACCGACGCGTAGCCAATGACCCACGTTATATCTCAAGTTACAGATTTTTCTCATGTTCTATTATTGGCTTTTCAAAAAATCATGCAAGCGTTTTGATTCATATTACGGACACTTAAGGCCTCAGTGAAGTATACGGTATAACCCAGCTTGGACCATACAAAATAAAAAATTCTGTATGATTTTTTAGCGCTATCGAGCGTCGGAAGCCCTTAATTTTCGGATGGTGGGTAAAGAAAACGCGTCCGCAACATGAATAATTTTAAATAAATCAAAACGTGTGGCCTTTTCATGATTCTTATTCTGGACGCTCCCTCACTTTTGCCTCATATTCCGGACGCTTTGATTCGAATTACGGACAGCTCATGATAATCATTAATGGAACAGCCAAATCATCAATTAAAATCGTTCAACCACTTAGAGACGTCTAAGGTAGTTGGGCATTATAAATTTGCAATGATATTTATGGAAAAAACCTAATAAAACGAGCCTCAAAAATGAGAACTTTTGGACGGCGAAAATTGAAACATTTCGTGTGAAATGTTTCCCATACAAACGAGAGTGTCCGGAATTTGAAGCTGTCCGTAATATGAATCAAAACGGTATTTAAATAATTCATCCATGGATTCCTTTATAAATGGCTCTAGTACAACTTTTAGGATTGCTTATGGGTCTCTTTCTGAAATTTCTTAAGAGATGGGTGCAAGTATTTTGTTTGAAATTCCTCTAGGGATTGCTTCAAGATTTTTTTTTAGAAATTTGTTGAGGGCTTTCTCCAACCATTGCTTCAAAAACATCACTTGGCTTCTCCGAAACATTTTCCTGTGGTTCTATCAAGAGTTCCTCCAGGAATTTCTTCAGAGTTTCGGAAAAAATCTCTTTGAGGTTCTTGAAGAATTCTTCCAAAAAAATCCTAGGGTTTTCCTTTATAAATTTACCCGGTGATTCCTCTACGACTTATTCTAGGAATTGTTCCAGCTTTTTTCAAGGGATTCTACCTGTTTTTACAGTCGTTTCTCCTAAAATAGGCCAGAATTTCCTCATGTTTTGTATTTCAGTAATCCCTTATTTGTTCTTACAAGATTTCCATGAAGTCTACCGATAATTTCTCAACAAATTCATCATGAAATTCCTTCCAGTGTTTCTTTAGTAAAAACAACAAGTATTATTCCTGAAATTCTTTGAAGAATACCTGTAAAAACTCATCAATTAGGATGTATCAATGTACATCTGAAAACTCCTCCTGGAATTGACCATTTTTTTTTTCTTATGGAATTTCTCCAGTTATTTCTCCTGGATTTTCTTCAAAAATTTCCTCCAGATTGTTTCCTGGAATTCTTACAGGAAATACTCCAAGAATTTCTCCAAGAAATCCGAGGAAAAGTTTTTATTAAATGCCCTGGTTGAAATCGCTGAAGAAATCTCTTAGTAACGTCTGGAGGAATTTCTGAAGGAATTCTCGCTGGAATCCTAATAGGATTTTTTGGGGGAATCCCATGAACAATTCCTAGAAAAATCAGGAGGAATCTGTGGACGACTCCTGGTGAAATTCTTGGTTCATCTTCTGTAAGGATTCTTAGGGCAAATACTGCAGGTGCACATAGAGGACGTTGTTTACGGTCTCATGAGGGTTTTTTGTAGTGTCTTGCATATGAATCCTAGATGGAAGTGATAGAGAAATATTTTGGAATGTTTTTGGGAAACGCTAAAGATTATTTCAACATTTTTTTTTTATTTATTGTTTTAAATGCCTGGAGTAATAGCCTTGAAAATAATGCCTAAAGTAGTCTTGATATGAATTTCGAGACAATCTCTACCAACTTCCTGAATTAATTCCAAGAATCCTTTGAAGAAATGCCTGGACGAATCACGAAATAATTTGGGAAGAAATCCATAAAGGAATTTCTGAAGCAATTCTTGAAAAAAATGAAGGAATCTCATATTTGAGCTTCATGTTAAATTCCTAGAGACATCTACAGGGATTACACAGCTATAAATATTCCTAGAGATCTCTTTGGAAAAATCTTCGCAATGTGACTCCTGGAGCAATTTTAGGATATATCTGTGGAAAAATCTGTACAAGTTTATAAATCTATGAATTCCTGGATAAATTAACGGGAGAATCACTCTGGAAATTTTCATACGATATTTCTGGAGCAATTTATGTAGCCCTATCTGTACCGATTCCATGATTCTAGTTATTGATCGCAGGTTTTACGTTTTTTTACTTTTGTATAAAAATAATATAAATTTCGTTCTATATTCGTGTTTTGTCATAAAATGAAGAATTCGGATATAACCTATTTAATATTTGCTATGGTATGACGTCTTTCTGAGTGTGGATAAAAATCATAGATTTTGAGCTGACGAATGATGGTACAACATGATGTTCAGGAATTGTCCACACAAAGATCTACCAGAACCGATATCACATGACCTAAATCAATCGTCCATGACTTGATGCTCTTGTGAATCAGAATAAAAAAGTGAGCCATACACGCTTATGAAATTCTGACCATAGGTGTATACCACTTCCTTGTATACAGCATGATCAAATTTACAAAAACTGTTCAGAACTCTATTCTAGGGTCTCATACTATTAACAGTGTATGACCCAACCGATTCCCCTTCATTCTATTTACCTTGACATAACAGCCCTTCTGGCAACCCTGTAACTGTTATTGATGATGAATAAATATCACTACTAGTTGAACTTCCAAAGCAGAAAGGTGTTTCTCTTGTTCGCTGCTGAGAAAGCCCTCAGGTGTATTTTTCCTCTGAGTGTTCTTCCTCGTGCCGCTCTTCAGGTTATGGGCTCCAGCATGGAAGACAAATCGAAAGTGTTCGCGTTCGACGGGAATAATTTCCATAACTGGAAATTTAGAATGGAGACGGTGCTAGATATGCACGATCTTCTGGATTGTTTAGTGCGCGACGCGGAAGAGGTCCCGGAGCTGCAAGTGGAAGCGGAGGATACGGCCGCTGTGAAAAGTGACAAAGAGAAAAAGTTCTCCGAGCGAAAAACGTGTGAAAAGAAGTGCAAATCGTTTATTGTTCAAGCGATCGACGATAACCAGTTAGAGCTGATTAAGGATTGCCGAACGCCGAAGCAGATTTGGAGCACACTCAAAAACGTTTTCGAACGTCGCGGTGTGGCTGGCCAACTGTATCTCCGCAAGCAGCTCCTCACGTTGCGGTACGTTGAGGGAGTTTGCCGGATGTCGGAGCATCTCTTGCGATTCGACAAGTTGATACGCGAGCTGAAGGGAAGCGGAGCGACCGTCGAAGAATCAGACGCTGTGTGTCATTTGCTTTTGACACTTCCCCCATCGTTCGATTCGGTCGTGACGGCGATTGAAACGCTACCTGATGGCGTCACGATGGACTTCGTTAAGAAGAGGCTATTGGACGTTGATTTGAAGCGGCGTAATTCAGAAGCATGTGAAGAAGCAAGTGGTGGTGGTGTTGACGGTGTGGCAATGGCGAGTAAGCACAACAAGAAGAAGCTGAAGTGCTATCAGTGCGGGAAGTTCGGGCACAAAAAGGCAAATTGCCGAGAATTCGATCGCGAGAGTGAGAAGCAAAAAGTGAATAATCAAAACAAAGCGCCGAAACCGAAAAGCGATGCATATCGGCAGAAAGCACACGTTGGTGCACAAGAAGATCGACCGGAGATTGCTTTCATGGCTGCCGGTGATGAAGACTTAGTGCGTGTCGGTTGGTTTTTAGACTCAGGGGCAACCGATCACATGTTGTGCGATTCGCGGTATTTTTCGGTGATGCGACGGTTGGAGCGTCCGATTGAAATCGTTGTGGCAAACGGACAGAAACTGTTGGCAGAGTATTGCGGTGATGTGATTATGTACACGGTTGTTGATGACACAGTGAGAAAGTGCGAAGCGAAAAACGTTCTCTACCTGCCGGGGTTAAGTTGCAACCTATTTTCGGTAAAGCGAATTGCGAAAGCTGGTCTTCAAGTGTGCTTTGAAGAAGGAAAAGCCGAAGTGAAGAAGAATGGTGCAGTGGTTGCCTTTGGCAGATTGAATGGCAAATTGTATGAGCTCGATATCTTCTGTAAACGAAGTGAAATGGGGTCAGCCATGATTTCTGGAAAAGTGTCACGCAATGCAGTGCTTTGGCACCAGAGGTTCGGCCATGTCGGTTGTGACAGTTTGCGAGAACTGGTAAAGTGCGAGATGGTTGATGGACTGAAGCTCACGGACTTTGACTCGGAAACAGTTACATGTGAACCGTGTTTGTCTGGGAAGATAGTGAAGCTACCGTTTACTTCTGGAGAAGAAAGGCGCTCGTCGCGGCCGCTGGAACTAATACATAGTAATGTATGTGGGCCGATGACGCCGTGCACCTGGAACGGTAAGAGATTCTTTGTATCCTTTATTGACGATTTTTCGCATTTCGCGATCATATATTTGATGTCCACGAAGGACGAAGTGATTGATTGCTTTCGAGAGTACGAGGCTCTTGTCACGGCTCATTTCGGCAGCAGAATTGCGCGGCTTCGCACAGATAACGGTGGCGAATACGTGAGCGAAGAAATGCGCAAGTTTTGCCGGAACAAAGGGATCTCCATGGAGTTGACCGTTCCCTACACGCCGGAGCAAAACGGTGTATCCGAAAGGATGAACCGTACGCTGATGGAACGGGCTAGGGCACTGTTGGCGGAGAGCGGATTTGGTAAGGAGATGTGGGGTGAAGCCGTATACACCGCTACGTACCTGACCAATCGGTGCCCAACTTCGGCGGTGACAGAGAAGAAAACTCCGTATGAACTTTGAACTGGTCGAAAACCGGACGTGTCAAGGTTGAAGATTTTTGGAAGTGTCGCGTATCTGCATGTTCCGAAACACCTCAGGTCGAAGTTGGACCCCAAGTGCAAGAAAATGTACCACATCGGGTACACAGTGAATGGGTATCGACTATGGGATGACGATCGGAAGAAGATAGTGATGGGCAGAGATGTGGTGTTCGATGAATCCACCATGTTCGGTGGAAAACTTGAAGTGGAACCTAGCGTTCAGAAGAAAAAGGAAGTAGTGCTTGAAGAAAAGATCGAACGAAGTAGTGGAGCTCCAGATGAGCGAGAAAATGACTTGTTAAGTGAACATGAAGAAGAGTCAGGAGCGGAACAGTCTGATGAGGAGCAGCAACCGTCAGTGCGTCGTAGTGGTCGAGAAAGGCGTGCGCCAGTATGGCATGATTGTTACGAATTGTGTGAAACTGCAATGTGTGCTGAAAGCTTCGTTGAAGATCTGCCAACTACAGTGAACGGTCTTAAGCAGCGGTCGGATTGGCCGCAATGGCAAGCGGCAATTTCCGATGAAAAGGAGTCTCTCATCAAGAACAAAACTTGGATTCTTGCTACGCCACCCCCAGGTAAGAATATCATTGACAGTAAATGGATATTCAAAATTAAGCGCAATGATGCAAGCGGAGCCGAACGGTTCAAGGCAAGACTTGTTGCCAGAGGTTTCTCTCAACGCAAAGGTTTTGATTACGAGAGTACCTATGCGCCAGTGGCCAAGCACACGACGTTGCGTGTATTGCTGGCCATCGCTAACCAGAAAGGAATGCATCTTCACCAGCTCGACGTGAAGACTGCATTTCTCAATGGTGTGCTAGATCAAGAAATATACATGCGCCTACCGGAGGAATTCGGTGCTGGAAACCTGGTTGCCAAGCTGCAGAAGTCAATTTACGGCTTGAAACAGGCATCCCGTGCCTGGAATTCCAGATTTCATGATTTCATAACAAGCATTGGCTTCAAGCGCAGTAGAGTCGATAACTGTTTGTATACCACAACTGTTTCCGGAGAGGAAGTATATTTGATCATATATGTAGACGACATTGTGATCGCTACCCAACTAACAATTCAGAGCCACAAACAAGCATGCATGTTTAATTATTGTTCAATAATGGTAATGGCAGCTGAATAAAAAATTTGCTCTATAAAGAGCTGAGAAGGTGCTTTTTTAACACAAACTAAGATCAATGTTCAACGTTATGCATTAGAATGAACAAAAGTTGAATCGCCACTTATTAAACGTTTCCAAAGATTCTCATTCGACTAGTCAAGATTGTTCTACAAATGAGCTGAACAAGACATGTTTCCCCCAATTAAAAAGCCAATATTCCACTAAACAAATGTATATGTATAAAAGGATATTCAGAAGACGAACTAACGTTTTACTTGCGTCGCACTTCAGCTATTCCCACATGTTTAACATAAGCATGAATAAGAGCTGAATAAGTATCTTATAAAATCCTAATTCAGCTTCAGTATATTATAAGAACAGTTGATTCAATAGAGGCCAAAATGACGATTAACAAACACATTGTTCAGCAATAAATAGGCCTTGTAAAAGCGATCACACTATAGCTAAATTTCATAAAATGGACAAAATATCCGAAGTTCGTGTTGAGTTCCGAATGCATTTTAAGGCTCATAAATTATGCTTTCTTAAAACTTTTGAAATAGCTGTTCAGAAAATAAACATGGTCAGTCTCCAGAAATGCAGAATTATTGTGAAAAACAAAAATAAACATTTAAGCTAAGTACTCCGAGTAGGAGCAAAGTACTGACAAACAAAGCGTGATATTGACTTGATTGACATAGGAGATAAAATATCTGAAGACAATATCAAAATTTTGTTCCTGGAACTTCTAAACCTATGTAAAATTTGTTGTACGCAGACCTAATGAATAGCTCGCAGCTATTGGTAAAATCTTGCAGAATCTAAATATGACATGCCAATTTTGTTCTAGCAGTTTATTTTAGATATCATTTCCAGATATTTTATATCATATATCTATCAAGTTAATATCATTTTTAGCTATCCATATTATATTTTCTATTGCTAAGCTTTTTTCGCCTGCTCGGGATGTTTTTCCGTACAAGAAAAATGGAAATTTCTTTGACAGAATTGATTAAATAAATTTCTATAGCCAGCTACATTTGAAATGACATTTCTTCACAACTGAATAAATACTGCGCTCTAAGAAAAATGATTTACTTGGCCAGTTCCGAAAATAAAAATCGCATCAAGATAGGGAAAGTGTACCAGTTATGGCCATAGTGGTTCCCTATTTGGCCATATGTGAAATTTCGATGACTTTCACATTTTTAATCTTTTTGAATGTTCTAACATCAAGATATATCCTATATCTTACTAATAAAACACACAAAAAATTTCAAAATGTGGAGACATTCAAGTATTCACGTATGGCGAAATAGGGAACCACTATGGCCATAACTGGTACACCTACCCTATTCGAATATTTTTCTATTCAGGTGGGTTCTGAAGACTAACCCTTCAAATGATTCAAATATTCTGTATGAATATACAGAGAACTTTTACTTCAATGCATATGTAATAGGTTTATGAAAATACAAATAAAAAAATAATCAAACTATAATTTATAAAATTATTTAAATTAATTAATCAGTTTTGAACAAACTAAAACTTATTATGAAATTACATTAATCATTTCAGACTGTTTTTACTTTGTGTAAATAAACATTATTTTGACCAACATCGACATAAATTTTCTCACTGTGCGCTAAAAATAGCCGACTGAACTCAGCTTGGATCAGCACTAAACAGCAGCTGAATAATATGCTTGTTCAGTTGTAGATTAGCGTACCATGTGTTGATGAGAAGTTGTCGAATAGAAGCTCGAACATGGTCAATATTCAGCTATGAAAAGTTTATATTTTGCACTGGATGGTATAATCATCAATTCTAGGATGGCGCAGATGGCAAGGCATACCGCTGACGATTGGAAGGTCTCGAGTTCGAATCCAGTATACAGGCGATTTTTAAATAAGATTGATTTACTATCATAATAATAGTGCCACTATATTTATAAAGTGCCTAGAAAAATATTTTATTGTTTTTATTAGTCTTTAATTATTTTTAGACCAGCCGTATAAAAGCTGAACTAAATGCTTGTAAAACGTTTTTAAAGCTGAAAAATGAAGTTGGTATTCAACGACATGCTTTAAAGTTTCTCCAAATTTGTGTGAACAATGCTTTAACAAAGGTTGGCCATGGAAATTATTAAAATGTTATAAAACATGATGCTGGATAAAACTGCCATAATGGTGTTTGTTAAATGAGTGAATGTTAGTTGGGTAGTCGCTCTGTGGATACGATTCGAGATTTAAAGGCAAAATTGAAGGACGAGTTTGATATGAGTGACATGAATGAGATCAGCACGTTTTTGGGCTTAACGATAGAGAGGCGTAAAAATGAAGGCGTTCTGCTAATCAGTCAGCGTAAATATTTGGAAAATCTCCTAGCTCGTTTCGGCATGGCTGACTGCAAGCCGAAGCAAACACCGCTGGCATCGGGCGTCAAACTTGAGAAGTGTAACGATCCGTCCAAGTACACTAAGCAACCCTACAGAGAATTAATCGGTTGCCTTACTTACGTTACCGTGATGTCCAGGCCGGATTTGTGTGCCGCTGTTAATTATTTCAGTGCATTCCAAACTTGTGCTAGCGACGATCATTGGAATCACGCCAAACGTATCCTGCGATACATTAAAGGAACTTTGGACCTAAAGCTGGTGTACAGACGAAATGATAAGTGCGATACAATCGATGGATTTGCCGATTCGGATTGGGCGAGCAACATTTGTGACAGGAAATCAACATCGGGGTACGTGTTTCGTGTTTACCAAGCAAACGTATCCTGGTCAACGCAGAAGCAGAAGACTGTGGCGTTATCGTCTGCCGAGGCAGAGTACGTCTCCTTGGGCGTAGCTGTGAAAGAAGCGCTGTGGCTGCGAATGCTGCTGAAGGACTTCAACGTCGATGTTTCTGAGCCAGTCACAATTCGTGAAGATAATCAAGCGTGCATCAGTATTGCTGAAGAAGACAAGCCTACAAAGCGGCTGAAGCACGTTGACGTACGATTCCATTTCGTACGTGAAGAGATCCAGAGAAGAACCATCCAGTTAGAGTACGTGGCATCGGAAGACCAATTGGCCGACATAATGACTAAGGGACTACCGAGACCACAATATGAAAAGCTGCGAAGCCTACTAGGGTTATCGGCTTGAAGGGGGGTATTAACAGTGTATGACCCAACCGATTCCCCTTCATTCTATTTACCTTGACATAACAGCCCTTCTGGCAACCCTGTAACTGTTATTGATGATGAATAAATATCACTACTAGTTGAACTTCCAAAGCAGAAAGGTGTTTCTCTTGTTCGCTGCTGAGAAAACCCTCGGGTGTATTTTTCCTCTGAGTGTTCTTCCTCGTGCCGCTCTTCACATACCTTTTCATTAGAGTGTAAAAAAATTAAATTAGGTTCAAAAGTTATTTTTTAAGAGCGTTTAAAAGCATTGTAGCGCCGCTCCCCGAGGTCACTGAAAGATTATTGCAGCATGGATACGATCGCTTTCCAAAGTTAGTTTTCTTAAGTAAGGAAATATTAGAACTATCTCTTTTTTAGTGCCAATGTCTAAAAATCACACCGATGTACGAGGAAAAAGAGAGATTTTTTGATAAATTCATTGTAAACATTCGTTTAAAAATGTGGGAAAATCTCAAGAGATACTTTAGGAAGATCATGAAAACGCTGAATGTGGAATCTTTCCAAAAGTGAATAAAGGAAATTGAGCAGAATACTTTTCTCTTCTCCCTGTAAAGTGTAAAACATGGTAACGTTAGTAAAAATTTGTGGCGTATGCAATGACATAATGACCCATGACCATTGATTGACAATATACTGCTGTGAATCGCAAGTGAGTTCCATTCAAACGAATACTAAAAAAAGTTCAGGAGATTGACACATGTTTGGATATCAATGAAACTTTCACATTTTGCTCATCATTCTGATACCTTTTGAGAGAAATATAACACGTTACAAAACTATGCAGTGGGACTGTAATGAGGTCACATTTCATTATAGGATAATTCGACTTGGTATTTTTTTACAAATTTTACCGAACAAATTATGCAGTCTCGTTAGTGTAGCTGAAAGGTCATAAATAATATAATATAATATAATATAAGGGTCCGTTCAAATATTACGTAACGCAACAGGGGGAGGGAGGGGGTCTTACATAGTGTTACGGTCCATACAAAAATTTTAAATTTTCCATACAAAACCTGTTACGTGGGGGTGGGAGGGGATTTAAAATTGACAAATTTTGCGTTACGTAATATTTGAATGAACCCTAATATAATAATAATAATATAATAATAGGAGTATATGTTCAAAACATGCATAAACTAAAATTGGACAAAAAATCAGATGGGACTGCCTTGCGATTCACGGCAGTATAGAAATATAGGACTGTGTTTGGAAAACTGGTTTGCTGGTTCGCTACTGACAAGAAAAGGAATCGCCTATCTCGATGCGAGGAGAATTTCTTCCCAGAAATGACCAGGAAATTACATTTCTCTGATCGCAGTACGCAGTTGGTGAGAAATGTCATTTCAAATGGGACTCTCTGTAGGAGATTTCTTGACCCATTCAGTAAAGAAACTTGTTTACTTTTCTTGAGTGAAACAGCATACTTAGCTTAACACAACACAGTGTTTTATTTTGGAAAAATCGTCAAATAATCGAAGTCAATTAATCGATTATTTCGATTATTAAGTGAGTCAGCTATCGATGAAAAATTAATCGATTAGTGAGTCGATTAATCGATTAATCGAAATAATCGATTAATTTGCGACAACCCTAATCATGACAGTTCCCTTTATTTATGTTTTCATCCGCCACTTCCACCGTGGCTGAAATCATCAAAACCATCCTGGAAACCTTCTTGGTGCTGCTGTTGGTCGGCAATGTTTTTAACTGCGGTTCCACCACCGGTATTTCAATATCGAGAGGGATTCGCGATAAGGGCCTATCTGACAAATCAATAACAATGAGAAAACAATCAATGAAATTTTCATGTGCAATTTTTAATCCCAATTGGAGAAAATATACTCTAACTTTAACCTTTTTACTTTAATACACATTTCATAAACCTAGTTTTAAAATCCTCATCAATACCACACACATCTCCTACAATTTCCCTAGCTATTTCGTAATAAAAAAAAAAATAAGGTTTCGCCACAGACAAACAGACGTAACACTTAGAACAAATCCCGATCAAAATCATAGTCACCATGATATGTACGCCCAATGCTAAAATCGGTGTGTTTGGCCGATGGACCAACAGATGGCGGTAGTGTGTAAACGTCAAACGCGAACAAAAACGATGCGAGCGCTGCGGGTGGTGGATTGCCACCTACCATATATTTGATTCGGCCGTTAAAAAGGTGGTCGATGGACATCGGTGAGAGTGTGACGTCTGTTTGTCTGTGGTTTCGCCTTAAACGCACACAAGAATGCCAGTATCGCCCAATGTTATGAGCCTGTAATCGATATTATTTTCAGTATCGCCTACTACTTTTGCGCCGTGTTTACATTCTGGTTTCAATTAAGCCCGCCATGTACGCCTTGTTTATTTTTTGTTTGCAGTGTCGCCGTTTACTCTCGCCGTGTTTTGATTTCGATTTCAGATGCGCCCATCACTTTGATAAACAAAAACACAGGCGTAATCAATACAGTGTGTGGATTTGCATGAAGTGAAGTTTCGTCTTCTATAAATTTGCGTTTTTTGAATAGTTAAATTATCGATAGGGGAAAAGTTCGAGTGCAGTGAATAGGCAATCAAGCTACAATTTCAACGCTATAGTCGCTTAAATTGTGTACATTTTGTCAGTTTCGCCTGATTCGCGAATCTTTCTAGATATGTAGAAGAGATCCAGTACGACGAAATCTTTCACGACAACGGTGGGTTTGCCACCGGCCCAGTTTGCCACCGGGAGCAGAACCTTTTTCGAAGACTATAGCAGAGTACGGCAGAGGCTTCCGGCGGGAAGATGAAGGGGATATTTGTGGTGGTCGTGGAGGATTTTCCGGGGAGATTTATTAGAGTAGTGAAACGGGGAAGCATGTATACTCCATTGGCCATATGGTTTCGGAACAGTTAGACGACACAAGCAGCAGATATCAAACGGTATGAGCCTATGCATGCCATAAAACGTTTGACTTTTACTGTGCGCCCTGTTTTCAAGTTGCCCGTGAGAGAGAGTGAGACAGCACCAACACACGGCGCACAGTAAAAGTCATAAGAACAAAAGAATTTATGGCACGTACAGAGGCTCATTTGCTATGGGGTCATGCACAAATTACGTCACGCTCCAAGGGGGGGGGGGGGGGTGTCGAGCCAAGCGTGACAAGTCTTGCAAAATTTTCAGAGGACTCATACAAAAAGTGTGACAAAGGGGGGAGAGGGAGTCGAAAAAGTTGAAATTTAGCGTGACATAATTTGTGTACCATCCCTATCCGTTGTGTCAGGTTTCTCCGTTTTGTCGTGCAATGTTATAGATTTTACTCAGATGGCGCAGATCATTGATGCGTGCCACTAGTTCTCTCTGTGAGTGACGTAACTATTTGCTCTGCATAAGAACAGCGGGAGTGTAAAAGAGAGAACTAGTGGCACGCATCAATGATCTGTGCCACCTGAGTACATCCAGAACCTTGGTCGTCGCGTGCTTGATTAGACATTGACATTTCGTTATGTCTACAAACACTCAACGCAGGGGTGAGATTGAAAGTTGTGGAAAAATCTCCACTTTGTTCACCCACAGGGTTGAAACAACTGTGCCACACTACTCAAAATGTGGTGAATTCTCAAATTTTCAAAAAATCATAATCATCTGAAAGCGACAATAATCATTAAAAATTATCGTCTTTCGAAGAAAAATATAAAAACAGGGGGTACGGTCTGACGGAAATGGTCTATTGCACAAGTAACCAACAAATGAGGCTTGGGAGTAGCTTACGATCTTCAGAGTACAATTTCGAGAATTCCAAACATTTTAAAGTCATTAATGGCGCCGGCCACGTCGAGGAAGGGAAGGAATGTTAGTGTGACATCCATTGATATTAAAGACCGAGTAAAACTCTGCATATTCATGGTTGTCACGGGAAAGAGTTTTTGTTAGTGGAAGAATTCAGAAACTACACAATTTGGATTCACCTTGGTAAGTGATGCGATTCATGTGGACTCAATAGAAAAGTCAACTTTTGACGTAGATGACAACTAAATATAATATATGACGACACCTATGGTGACGAACCATTCAGAGATTTTGTAAATACAAAATCAGACATGTGTGTTGTGTTTTCATGTTATTGTCGTTGGGTGAAGAAAGAAATGTTTGTGATTTCCATCATTATTTGAGACCGGCTCTCTATCTCCATTTCTACACCATTTATCTTTATCCACCATTCTCCATTCTCTGCATCTCCGTGATTATCTCAGGAAGAGACTTTTTTTAGTAGGGAGGATTCACAAGATACACCATATAGTTTTTCATCTGTACCTAAAAAAACATCAACATTCTTAGTACCGTTTTGATTCATATTACGGACAGCTTCAAATTCCGGACACTCTCGTTTGTATGGGAAACATTTCACACGAAATGTTTCAATTTTCGCCGTCCAAAAGTTCTCATTTTCGAGGCTCGTTTTATTAGGTTTTTTTCCATAAATATAATTGCAAATTTATAATACCCAACTACCTTAGACGTCTCTTAAGTGGTTGAACGATTTCAATTGATGATTTGACTGTACCATTAAAGATTATCATGAGTTGTCCGTAATTCGAATCAAAGCGTCCGGAATATGAGGCAAAAGTGAGGGAGCGTCCGGAATAAGAATCATGAAAAGGCCACATGTTTTGATTTATTTAAAATTATTCAAGTTGCGGACGCGTATTCTTTACCCACCATCCGAAAGTTAAGGGCTTCCGACGCTCGATAACGCTAAAAAATCATACAGAATGATTTATTTCATAGTTTCCCAAACTGTGGGTCGCGACCCCCAGGGGGGTCGTGAGCTGCTCTCTGGTGGGTCGCGAAAAAATTCTCAATTTGTATTAATTGCCTTAGATTTGTTTCTACATTTTTACATGTCTCCTCGAATTGAAGTAAAAATGGTTAGGTACCTACTGATGATCACAGCTTGACGTGGCATTTCAAATTTTCTTAAAAAGATGTTAGAAAATTGAAGCTGTCAAATATTTTGTTCAAAACAAACTTTATTTTTCATATAATAAAAGTTTTTCGTAAATATGGCGAACTATTTTACATCAACGCTATTGTACAAGGAGTTTGGATAAATGTGTAGATTTACATACTATATTTCTGTGTCAAAATTCTGAAACATAAATTCATGAAACATGAAATTTTACAATATTTGTTCAGTAAATTTTGTCACAAATACTGGGAGTCAGTGATTTTCACTAATAAACTGCACTTTTACCGCTAAAATTTCTAGTCGAGCAAAAAATAACTACCGACAATAGCACAAAATTTATAACTTTCTAGTTCAGAAAAAACTTTTTTTTCTTTATTCCTGAAATTCTATTTAAAGTTTATATTTCCATAAAAAATGTTTAATAGTTAAGTATAATATTTCGATGTGAAGAATATTAATTGAACGAGAATTAGTCACATTGGAATGTTGGCAACACCGGAAACTCTGTAATTTAAACGTTTTTGGTGCATATCGTTTCCAATAAAATAACGAAATACTTCGAAAGTTTCAAAGGAAAACTAATGTATCAACATTTGTCACCTGGTGGGTCGCCAAAAACATGCCAGAGGGCTAGGTGGGTCGTGCGCTCGAAAAGTTTGGGAACCTATGATTTATTTTGTATGGTCCAAGCTGGGTTATACTTCACTGTGGCCTTAAGTGTCCGTAATATGAATCAAAACGGTATCGGAACTTTCAAAGTTTTTTTTTTGCGATTACAAAAATGTAGGTATGGGTATCTTTGTTTAAATTAGTTATGTAAAACATGAATAGGAGAATGTTGACATTTGTAGTGACGAAATAATCAATATTTTTAATTAATGCAAACTTGTAACATTAAAACAGTTGTCACAAAAATATCTGTGTTTACATATATAACTGATTTGAAATAGAAGCATGAAACGAGCTCACCAATTGATAATCCATGATTATTGCAATTGATAATATCAATGGTGACTCAAGTCTAGATTATGTTGCAGTTTTCGGCTCTGTTATGGTTCTTTTTTGCCGTTTGAGCCTATAGTTTAAGTTTTTTTTTGTTGTTTTGTAACGTTATAAGAAAAGATAAAGAGGTTTTGTGTCTTTTTGAGAAAAATTTCGAAAGGAAATCACTCAAAGGGGCTTTTCCCTCTTTCAAAATTATCAGTCAAAATAAATAAATAAATAAATTGCAATTGATAATCTGCATATTGCTTTTTATTACGTAATCAGCACTGCCTAGCAAAACGCGAAAACCTAAAAAAAAACTCAAGCGGTGACAACAAAGCAACTCGTTTATTTGGGCTTCCGAAACGCACTGCCTAGTATATCGCAATAAACTCTCCAGCGAAGAAAACAAAATAACTCGTTTGCTTGGGCTTCCGAAGCGCACTGCTCAGCATATCACAAAATCGAAAAAAATACACTCCGGCGGCGAAGACAAAAGATCTCGCTTGCTTTGGATTCCGAAGCACACTGCCCAGCAAGTCGCAAAAATCTAAAAAACTTCCCGGCGATGAAAACTAAAGAGCTCGTTTGCTTGGGCTTCCGAAGCGCACTGCCCACCAAGCCGCAAAAAGCTAAAAAACACTCCGGCGATGAAAACAAAAGATCTCGCTCGCTTGGGCTTCCGCAGCACAATCCCTTTTCTTGTTCACACTATACAAACGCAAAAGTTGATGAATTGACATAGATGGAATAGTTAGCTTATAGTATGTATCTGTAAAAGTTCTCAAAGAGTTTTAAGCAGAAAAGCGGGTTTTATTCCATCCCGACTGGAATGCCAGGCAGAATATAAATAATGAAAAAGTGTTTAACCTTAGAAAAACATAGTTAATTGCTGTTACGGAGATGAACCAGCCAAGGGCTGAAAATCTCCCTAATGAAGATAAATAATAATAATAATAGTTAATTGCTCCGTTCGATATACTTCCTCAGTACGAATAAGTATCCAATGGCTCAATACATCCTAAAAATCATGTAGGATAGCCATGTCTACTACAACAGGTAACTTAATATATATTTTTCATAACACCTTTCATTTGAAATGTTAGTTTTCATCTTGCTCGATAAGAATAAAACCGTCTTTCACCATGATAACATTTCAAAATTATGTACTTCATAAAAAAAACAAAAAGCAATGATAAAGTTCAGGATCCTTAGTGGACTTTTGAAGAACACGTCTGAAAACCAATACCGTAATCCGGGCTAACATTGATCAGCGGGGAAACATTGATCAGTATGACCCTTCTCGTAAAAAGTTCGAATCATCATTTATTTATAGAATATTTTCAAAGCATGAATGGTGCCTCTCCTTCTTACATTCATAAGCTAATATTAATTGAGGTTTTTGTGAAAATCGCGTTTCTTTTATGCGTAAATTTGTCAACTTTTTGAATCATTTAATTTTATCACTATGGATGACACTACCGAAGATTCATGTCTCACATGAGTTCTGCAAATGGTATGAGCATAGAAAATGCGGTTGTTGCTAAAAATGACATCGCCGAAAACGATTCCGTTGTCAAATTTTTAATAAGTTTACTCAATTTAGTAACATTAACGAACTACTATTAAGAATGCCGAATTTCCTTAGGAAATTGCCTACCTTTAGGCGTATTACGCGGCTCAAAGTGATTTTATTTTTAAAATAACTCAAAAAGCATATGACTTGTAAGGGTTTGGTCTTCATATTCGGCTTCAGGGGCCATGATTTAAGTAAGCAACGACATTTTCAACATTACCGAATGTTGTTTACATGGGTGATCAATGTTACCCCATATCAGTTTAATCAAAAAATCACTTAAAACATTTATTTAAACTTACATAAATATTTTCAAAACTGAAATACAGTATACAGTCACGAGCGGTGGGTGCCAGTACTTGTTTTAAAAATATAAAACATGGAACATTTGCATTTTCAAATGAACAGTTTAAGAAATATCCCAAAAACTGATCAATGTTACCCCGGATTACGGTATTTTTAAATGGCGAAAGATTTGACGATGCCTTTTTTTTGTGATAATATAGTTCTACCATACATGCCGTGTGCTGTTTGAATAAGTTCAACTATTGCAATACTTCTCGAAAACTTATTCAAATAGAATCAAGTAAAAAAAAAAATATAATTACCGGGTACCCCGGTTGGTTTGACTACATTTAATCTGAACACTTTTTAATTTGTACCCCGCTAATTTGCACATCGTTCAGATTAAAAATGGTTCAAACGTCATTCAGCCCATGGAACGGAGTAAAGTAGAATGGAACGCTGTGGAACGGAACGCAGAATCAAAACAAAACAGTGAAAGAGGTGAGCAGAAACACGTTTCTAGGGTGACTAGATGTTCAAATTAAAAATGAACCCCGATGGTTTGCATGAGGAGCCGTTCAAATTAACGGGATGTACGGTACTTACTTTATCGATTCTACGTGTTTCGCAGATGAAATTCATACACGCTACGATCTGAACCAACTCGATTTTCCACTTTTAGAACGTTTAATTTCCTGATTTACAAAAAAAAAACGAAAGTAAGATTTTCAACTTTCTCAACCTAACCACTACTTTCGCCGCTTCGCTGTATGAAGAGACAAAGTGACTTAACCACTAATCAAAACAACTAATTGAGTCGATTTTACACTGGTACAAAAGCGTCAAAAGTAACTGAATCATTTTGTCATAACATTTTTGTGGGGAATAATAGGAACTCTCTAGTTTTTGAACGCGAGCTTATTGTATGCAACATTTAAGCAATGTACACGGCGAAAAAATGTTAAAAAGGTGGTTCATTTTCAACCAGTTTTAGAAGACAAGTTGTGATTTTTCTGAATTAATTTTCTCAAAACCGTATGGAAGTTACTTACGTCGATTTGAAAAAGTAATCGAGAATTGTAATTTTTTATTCGGGTATTTTGTATGTTAGCTTGCTCAGTGACATTAACAGTTATATGAATTTGTGATTTAAACTAATTTTGTGTTATAAGTCTTTTTCGTTATTATCATTTTATTTTCCAGGAAACACTGTTATCAGGAAATTCAATGCACCTTTGGGGTTTGTTTAATGCGAAACTATAATACCACTTTAATTTAAATGATGATAAGCATGATTGCCTTTCAACTCAGTCAGTGGTGTGTCAATTCCCGTCGACGCCGTCGGGATTTCGTGAACTATGAAATCACTAATTATGTTTTCTTTCGAAAGTGAAGTAAAACCGTTCGTTCCGGCCCATTTGTTGATGGATTCGATATGTAGGGTCCCAGATATGTGTGAATTAAAGCGAATCAATATTTAAAAATGTTTGAAAATCCAATCTCTCATATATTTTTTACCATCTTTACCATAAATATAAAGACGTGTGAAACTTTCAGCTTTCTAGGTGGTGATTTAAAGGAGGCTCAAAGACGATACAGGTTTATATGGAAATTACTATGGGGAAAATAGGAAAAATGTTGTTAATGAAGGATGTTACTGAAGAAACAAATCACTTTTTAGTTAATTCTGTTAGGACTTTTTGTAGATTTTTGTAGGGCTATAATCCCATATGAAGCTAAATAATAGAAAGCAAACTCATGAATATCTCTTCTCCTATCCATCGGATTGAATTACTCTCTTCAGAAAACTTCAGGAATTTATTTTGAAATTGTGACTTGAGGGACATCCTTATTTAATAAATATCTTACAAAATTTACCAAATGCGTGACGCATTTTGACACCGCATTTTGACATAGTCAGAAAATAATTCTGATAGAAATTTCATCGCTACTTCATTACGGGGCTCATGAAAAATCTTAATGTGACAGTTATGCGGTTACAATTTCCAATGTGACAAAACAACTTGGTATTTTGTTCGGATTTTTTAGAACAAACTGAGTAGGTCGAAAGTATTTATCATTTGATGACTCTTCCCGGTATCAACTCGTAATTGTCAAAAATATCGAATGTGACAAAATTATGGGCAAAAACCTTGGCAGAAACGCACTAATAAAATAAAATAGTTCATAATTCATATTCTTCAGCTCCACTGTGCTGTTGTATCCAGCATACAGAAACATACACCCAAGCATGTTGCACTCCCCCTTTCACATGAAACAAACACGGCAAACATAACCACCGTGCAACAATGTCAGTTATGCTTGTTGTTGCACAGGTTGCACGGCAATGCGACGCAACATTAAAAATGAATCGTCGTCTTCTACGCTTGGCTCATGCAGTGACACTGTGGTGCGGCAGAATCAGTCTCATCGAAGTGCTCTTTGACAGCTGCAGCAGCAGCAAGTGCTCGGTCGGTGGCTCCCGGGTCGCGAAAAATTAGGAATTTATCAAAACAAAGAGTGAATTTAAAGTTTGCAGAGTTTGTGAAGATTGATTATCTCCCTAAAGTTTTGCTCTATGTGTGAACAATGTTGTGCAATCGGTTAGTCGTCACCTGAGACGAGACTCGCGAAGAGGAAAAAAAGCAACGTCATATGCAGCCCAGATTTCGCTGTCACGAAACGTCAGATGCAGCCAGTTGATTTTGTGGGCGAATATGTGGAAAGTATTGGAATAATTTCTAGAAAACTTAATTCAGCGAAATATTTCATTTAATTTGCACTGACGAAACTAAATCGAAACAAGCTAAACATTTGTTACTGCAATGTTTACTGTGTTTGCGGATATGAAATTTAACTTTAAAAGGTTTTCTGAACTTGGAACGATACAATCGCAATTCATCTTTGCCATTTAGTTCATGTAAAAGCTTGAACATCTTGCTCACAAATTTGTGTAAACACAGAATCGAAGAAGAAAATCTTAGCAACCGTAGAAAAAGAAGACCGACTTCGCGAGTCTCGTCTCAGGTCGTCACAGGTGCCGGGAGTGTTTTAAATGATTCATGCTAATTAACAACTTCGAACGTCGCACAGTGGCGTGTCTCCATACAAAAGTCGGTCAAAACTTCAAAAATTGGTGAAAATTTGATCGTTGCCAAGATGGTATGCTAATATCATTTTTGGTACTATTTTATTACATACCGTGTGTATTTTTTGTTACAGGGTCAATCCAGATATTTCTTAAAACATTAATTCAAGTATTTTTCCAGTTTCTTTCATTTTTATCTTCGGATTCCTCAAGCAATTTCTACAAGATTTTATTTATTATGCTCAAAGGATATTCAACCTCCAGAGCTCTCATCAGATTTTTTTTTCAAAACCGTCTAACAATAACTTGGTGATTATTGATGTTTCCAGGAATAACTCTAAAAAAAATTCTAGATGTTTCTATTTCATTTTTAGTGGATTTTTCTACAAAAAAATATCAGGATCAAATGACAGAGGAATCTGGGAAAATCCTAATAAATCTCCACGAGAAATTTCTCGAGCAATTCGCAAAAATTACTAAGTGGATTCGTGAAGGAATTCCTGAGAAAATAGTTGAAAGAATTGGCAAAAACCATTACAGCAGACACATCTCCTTATTTAAAAAAATCTCTAACAACTCAATTTGCGTTAAATTGAATTGAAAATCTGTTTTTTCGTTTAAAGTATTTGCAGCATAAGAAAAATATTTGAATGTAAAATTTTGATATAAATTTGAGGTTTTTTCCGGCTTTCCGTCACTGTGCGTCGTGACAAGGGCTACCTACAAAACAACAAAGGGATCGAGGTCGATACAAAACAGTAAATGTCTTGTCTGTCGCTTCGGTCGCTTCGCGTTCAGTTGGTGCATAGAAGAGTAAAGTGCAGCCGCCCATCCCGCAGATAGTGCTCCTAGTAGCAAATTTCGATAGATGGCCCGTCATTCTATGGTAATGTGTGTGTGTTCTTCGGGTAGATTGTGTTAAAAAATGCCAAAATCAATGAATGACTAAAAAGGGTCATAAATTTGTGCTGATAACAACAGAAGCTGCTACAGAATGTCGCCGTATCTTTGAAATGGCATATTGGCGTTATCAGTGTCCTGGTTTGGCGTCAACGTTCTAAGTGGCAAGTGAACCTATACGTATGTGTCGATTATATTGGCAAAGTTTCTGCTTTACGACCGGGAGCGTATGTGTCCCATAGAAAAGAAAATCTGGGCGGAAATTGACACCTGCTGGGCTTTCCACGGTTGTTGTGCATGGTGGTGATAAAAGCGCACATTTCAATAGTTGCGCGAAAGGTGCTAGAAAACCCAAAAAATAAGCAAAAGTTTGCTGCAAGTGTCGGCTTTTTGGTGAAGATAGAATTCAAGCAACTACAGCTAGTGCAATGGATCTGACAAATCTGTTCCTGTTCTGTTTGATGTCCTGCCTGATTGGGGCTGTGCTGATGCTGCTGATACAGTACTATGCCTTTGTGCGATACTTCCATTTGCCTGAGCTGGGACAGGAGCAGGAGGAGTACCGAAAGTCGGCCTACAGCGAGCCGTACGTGCTACCAGATGTAAGTGTTAAATGGAATGGTTTTCTCTTTATGTTGTGATAAAAACGTGTATTCCTATCTATGTTAAGTAATTTTACACTAAACAAAAAAGATGCTGAAATAATAATTACCAACGAATGAGTCTTTGAGAAGTTTTTGACTGGTTTTGTTTGATATTTTTAGCTTAAAAGTACATCTTACTGCAGAATTTCAGACGATTTGGCCGACAAAACCTTTTATGAGAAAAAGGCCAAAACTCCTTTAGATGCATAACATCATAACTTCTAAAGCTTGTTTACCATTTCCTATGAGTGTGATGAATTTCTTAAAGCATGGTGCTTTTGGTAATTTTGAAACATTAATTTACACTTTGTTTCAGAGAGAAACCCCATTTTATGTCAACTTATACAGATTGTAGGTTTAGTCTATGTCTTAGCTCAATGTTCACAAAAAATCATCCTCATGGTTTCTGAATATGAGTACTGGTACTGCTGAAACCTCTTTGATTTCTCTAGAAATATTATATGTCTATATATGAAAGCAATAATGGCAGATTTGGCATGCAAGTTCCTCAAGAAAGTGCTGTTCGAATACCAACTGAGCCGATAACAAAACTCAGGCACTCAGCATCAGTTGGGGATGCAAGATGCGGAAAATGACTGCGGAGAACTTCTTTTAAAAAGCGCATCGGCGTTTGAACAGGGAAGCCTTATGGAGGAAATTCTAGAAATGGCTCTGATAGAATTTTCGGTAGAAATCCATGAACAGCATTCCATTCCTCTAGCAATTCTTAAGAGGACTGCATATCCGTCATTGATTATTTAGAATTTTTCGTTCAAAAGCATGGAAATATGTTCACTATATCCTATTCCCCAAACGAACTACACTAATTAGATTTAATTTTTGAACAGAAAAACTTCGTTTGAGGTTGTGATGATGACGATGAATGATTACGATGACGGATTCTTAAACGTTAAGAAAATACTAAGAAAATTTGAAAAAAAAAATGCTTAAAGTTTTCTTTGAGGGAATTTGCAGACATTTTTAATTATTACAGGAGGAAATCATTGAAAAAGAATAAACAATTTGTAAAAAGTTCAGAGGAAACGAATGGAACCCTATCTAATTGAATGCCTAGAGTACTCTAACAAAATCTCTAAAGAATTTGCTGAATATGATAGACCTTTGGGAAAACTTGCACAGAAGTTTCCAAAGAATGCTCCAAAGAAAGATTTGGCCAGCACTTCCGTGATCCTTATACATTAAAAATACTTTATGTTGCATATGTAAGATCAATATTAGAATATTGTAGTATTGTTTGGTCACCTTACACAAAAAAACATGAAGAACGTATAGAATCGATACAAAAGCAGTTTTTATTATACGCACTACGTAATTTAGGCTGGTCAGTACTTCCTCTACCATCATATGAATCACGATGCATGCTTATCAATATGAAATCACTGAAAGTGCGTCGTGATTATGCTATGGTTTCTTTTGTTAACGATATTGTTTCACAGCGCATTGATTCTGCTGATATACTTTCAAAACTGAATTTTTATACTCCAACTCGTCACTTGCGCAATCGTCACTTGTTCGCAGTAGGTCATCATCGCACGAACTACGCTAAATTTAGTCCGTTGAATCAGATGATGACTATATATAATCAGCATTGTGAAATGATTGATGTTAACATGTCTCGAACAAAACTGAAAAAATACTTTTTTGATATACAAAACAATAGTAACTGAGGAATGTATTATGAATCGAGTATACTCAACAAATTTATAATATATAAACAAATAGATATTAAGAACACAATGTAATTTAGAATGGTCTACAAAATGCTTGACGTCAAATAAATAAATAAAATCCCTCGAGTAATTTCCACAATAAAGGCCGGTAAAATTCCTGTGGAAATTTCTGGGATATCTGTTGAAAAGCCTCTGAAGAAATGTTAGAATGAACTTTTAAAAGAATTCAGAAGAAAACTATGAATAAACTGCTGGGCAAAAACGGTACAGAATTCCAGAGAGAAAATCCTAAAATAGTGAATGGTGGACTTCCTTGAGGCAATATTTCTCAGGTAATCGTGAGTATCCTGAGAAATCTGTAATGGATTTAAAGAGTTATTCCCAAAGACAATCCTGAA
This sequence comes from Aedes aegypti, assembly GCF_002204515.2. Classification (NCBI taxonomy): domain Eukaryota; kingdom Metazoa; phylum Arthropoda; class Insecta; order Diptera; family Culicidae; genus Aedes; species Aedes aegypti. The sequence continues at coordinate 147,794 of NW_018734854.1, forward strand.
TAAAAAAAAACATTTGAATACTCCGTGTGTACCCTCCCTTTGGTTATGCGACCTTGCCGCGATGGGAGAGCATGATCCATTAGCCCATATGATGGAAACCAAAGGCATAACCTGTAGTGGTGGTATCACATTTTGGCATTTTTTGCTTAAAGCCGCGTCATAATTCATATGGCATAGACGCAATAATATCTCGGATGTGATCCAACGGACATTCTGCGTCATTGATAGAATTGATGCCCAGTTCAAATAATTAATCTATTCGAAGTGGACATTAATACTATTGGTGACGATCAGTTTGTCTTTCGCTAACCAGAATGATCCGTAGCCACTCTTACTATTAGCTAGCGAGAAACATCGTTATCATGTACGACGTAGGGAATATTACTTTGAGGAAATGACTAGTAGATTCACTGACCATAATAAGAAATACCTCTTTTGTAACAACGGTATAAATAATCTAATTCCAGCTTCATTTCCGCAAAATTTACAAGTAGAAAGTAGGCGTTGTGAAGCATTGAATTTGCCACCGAAAAGTAAATCTTGTAGGAGACTGTAATAGAAGCCTAAGGTAACTTTACTCTTAAATATTCACTATAAAAATGACTTTGGAAAGTAAGACGCTGAGATCGATCATTAGGGTACACTTGCTAGTTTCGTGAAATTGTTGAACATACAAGGAAAGTGACTTTTTTCTTTAAGGATATATGAACGTCATGACCAATAAATACTTTTAACAACAAAAATTGAAATTAACTAGAACAAATACTAAACAGCCTAATTTTGTTAAGACTTGACGACAATTGACATTTAAGACTCTAATCTTACGTAAAAGACAGGAGTAATCAGAATAGACAAATTATTCAAAACCATTTCGACTAGACAGTATTAGTAATGACACTACTATTTCAAACAAATTCTGATGGAGCTGCTGATTTTCACAATGCTTCCTTTCTCAGAAGCAAGGGAATATGGGTATTTTTCAAAAACTACCACGTCACAATACTTTTTTTTTTTTTTGGTTTAAAAATAGGTTTTATTGTGGTCAATTCATTGGGAATACAGTTTTAAAATTCTAAATCTAAGTGAAAATTCAAAGCGTTAACATCAATTCTATCGTTACATGAATTAACAAAGCAGATGTAATTAATAAACGAGCGCAATATTTTCACTCTCGTTGGACGTCCTAGTCCTGCCAGAGCAGGTCTCGCCAGGTCTTCAAAAGTGAGTCGTCTCCATCCATTTATCAGTCCCGCAAGCCTCTGCTGCAGACTCGTCCATGCCGGGCCGACACGAGCACAGGTACTGAATTTGTGTTGGAGAGTTTCAGTCGTCTGGTTCCCACAATACGTGCAATTTTTCGTCTGCCACTCGCTGCATCGCGAATAACAGTTTGCGATGTTCAGTTTTGCCATTTACTAGCAGATAGAGATGAGTGCGCTGCGTTGATGTTAGCTTCTTGTCTGCTATATTTCGCCAAACGCGTGGCCAGTTGCATGCTGGATTGTTGCGTTCCACCTTGGGCAATTCTGTTTGCTGAATGAAATGCCGATGGATGAGATCGGCGGAGGGGTTTTGTTGAATCAGGTGTGGAATTTGGGAATAATTTGAAAGGATTATTTTAATGTCGGGATGGTCTATGGGAATTGCTGGGCGGGAAGAGCGTGGAGAAGAAAGGATCTGTAGTAAGGAAGGGAATCGATCTCTTGATGGTGTCTGTTGATGGCGAGAGATTTCGCCTTCAAGGCTGGCAAATGCAGATTCAGTCCACCGTGCTCTTTGCTGCGAGCTAGCTGCATGATCGGGACGCGGGCGACTATTCCTCTCCACAGGAACGCACCCATCGTGGAGGTAATTTTCGCCGTGTGCACTCCTAATGGTGGTAGCACCGACGAAAGGTACCACAGCTTTGAGGTACCAAAGGTGTTCAGCATGATGACCTTCTGCTGTAACGTGAGCGTGCGCAAGGATTGCAGCCACATTTGCTGCGAAAATTTTCCCATCATCGCGGTCCAGTTAAGGGTTGTCATTAGACGTATTGAGTTGCGAAAACAACACCCAAAATTTTCACAGTGTTGGCTGTTTGCAGCCAATGGGCATCAATTTCGTTGCCTTCGCAAAACCCAACATTTATGGCAACCGTTTTCCGTAGGTTTAATTTTGCCCCGGCTACTAATTCGAAACGAGTGAATAATTCATTCATCGCTTCGATTTGCGCCGTCGATGTTACGATGACGCTGATGTCGTCTGCATTCGCCACCAGGAGATCGTCGCCACACACTTGCTCGAGCCTACACACCAGTGGATGGAGGTACAGCACGAAGAGGTGCATTGACAAGGGGTCCCCTTGCCGGACCGAACGTTGTATCTCAAACGGGCGAGAGAGATGCCCATTGATGAGCAGCCGAGAGGATGACCGGCTGGCGATACGAGAGAGCAGAGCGATGAGTTCCTGGTTAAACCCGAGCAAGCGCATGGTTTCGAAGAGAAAAGAGTGACGGACCCGATCGAAAGCGTTCTCAAGATCGAAGCTGATGAGCTTACCGGCGCGCCGGTGGTGACGTAGACTTGCTATTCGATCTTTAAGAGCGAGAGTGGCCTGAAAAATATTACGCTCCGAGTTCGAACATTTTTGGCCGTCGCTCAAAACGCCATGTGCTTTCATCACACACTCAAGCCTGGTTTTGAGAATGCGTGATAGCAGCTTGTAGTCGCTGTTGAGCAGCGAGATAGGCCGGTATGATCGGGCTGTGTTGTCGCTTCCTTTCTTTTTCACGAGCACGATAATGCCCTCCACAAACGCGGGCGGGAGATTGCCGGCGAGTGCTTCGTTGAGCAAAAGGTTCAACTCTCGGTGGATGACGTCGAACATGCGGAGATAAAATTCTCGTGGGATGCCATCGCAACCCGTGGATTTCCTCGGTGCGCTCGCTCTAATTGCAGACAAAATCTCTGCCGTGGTAATCTCGCTTGTGCATGCTTCGTTCACTGGGTCGTTCAGTGGGATGACACGTTCACAGGCAAACCCAACCTCGTTGTTGTTTGCTACTTCTTCCGAGTAGAGGCTAGAGAAGAAATTTAGCAAATTTGCCTCGATCGCTTGTGGTTCGTCGACGATTTCGTTTTCTCCCGTTCGCAGCTGTGTGATGACGGTCTTCCTACGTCGCCTCTCCCCCAACTGAAAGATGGACATCGGTTCACCCGCCACGTAGGTCTCATTGATGCGCATGAACATGTGGGAAAAGTTTCTTTGCAGAGCCAACATTTCCCCCTTGAGCCGGTTAATTGTGGGTAGCAATACTAATAAAAAAAACAGTGTTCATGTGGGCACCATAGCCTAGTCCGTCTGAGTATTGGTCCTGGTAGAAAGGAAACTTGGCAAAAGCCAGACCGAGGGTTCAGCCTTGACAAGTTAAGCTGTCAGGCAGCTCCAACTGAATACCATACAAAAAAAAAAGAATACTCCGTGTGTAATTCCAGAAATTGATGGGAGTATTTCTAAAAAAGAGAAATATGTATGTTTTAAATTAGTAATTCCCAAACTTTCTTAAGTTGCAACCTCTTTGAGTTTCTACGAGTTTTAACAGGACCCTGAGAATAGAAATCTTCTTCTTCTTCTTTCTGGCGTTACGTCCCAACTGGGACAAAGCCGGCTTCTCAGATTAGTGTTCTTATGAGCACTTCCACAGTTATTAACTGAGAGCTTTCTTGCCGATTGACCATTTTTGCATGTGTATATCGTGTGGCAGGTACGAAGATACTCTATGCCCTGGGAATCGAGAAAATTTCCTTTACGAAAAAGATCCTCGACCAGCGGGATTCCGAACCCACGACCCTCAGCATGGTCATGCTGAATAGCTTGCGCGTTTACCGCTACGGCTATCTGGGCCCCTGAGAATCCGAGAATAGAAATCAAAGTTTATAAAATTGAAAAGATTGAAGTTCAACGAGTTGAAATTCTATTTTGTTAGACTGATGTCTATGATGGATAACACATTTAAGAATTCCAAAAATAACTTCAGAAATTATTAAGTTTTCTTGAAATGTAGTACATGAGAGGTAAATAAGTAATTCCATAGCTGTCAGGGTTCTCTCCAGAAATCTAAATATTCAGTTGCCAAGGTTCCCCCCGGAAATGAGAATATTCTAAACAATATTCTAATGATCTTTTCAGCCATCCACAAAGAAACATGTTTGGGAGTTCAAGAAAAAGTTTCCAGAGATCTTGTAAAAAAAATCATCAATGATATCCCAAGGCATTAGAAACAGAGTGGAGAAGACGAGTGTAAGTTGGAACAGTTTCCATTCTGTCATTATCCTCAACCCTCAGTTAACTTGTACTTTCGGGCCGCCAGGAGTTTGTTTTTGTGTTTCGTTTCGCGCATTTTGCTGGGCAGTGCTTCGGAAAGCCCAAGCAAGACGGTTTGTTTTCGGAGCGCCGAAAAGTTTTGCTGTTCGCGCTGTGTGAGTGCGAAAAGATATTCGTGTTCAGTCGAGGATGAATTACCAACTGGTGAGCTCGTTTCATGCTTATGATAACACATTTTTTCATGAAAGCGTTACTTCTATGTAATATTCAATCAACCTTTGTATGGTTCGTCACTACAAGTGTCGGCATAATGCCTGTTTTATACAATTCTAATATACATATAAAATTTTTGAAATTACTTAAAATATTTTTTAATTGTTCGACATTATAAGTGTTGACGTATTTTTTAAAACTCCTACCAAAGACCAAAAATGCACAGCAATACTTTTATGTAATTTTCAAACAAACTATGTATGGTTCGTCACTACAAGTGTTGGCATTATTCCTGTTTCATATTGTGGGGGATATTCGACCAAAGTCTCGATAGCAAACTCCGTATTTGTGTGATAGTAAGCTTCAAGCTGAAATTTTATTTAGATTAGTTCATAGTTTTTGGCTGTTGGTTGGTTTACTCACAAATTTTGGTGAATCTATGCAAACACAGAGTGATTCTTTCGCTTCAGCCGGTCTACTAGTAAGCCTATCTAAAATTTAAGTCCAAATTTAGCAATATTTCATTGAATCTTCATGTATCATACCTACTATTTGACTAATTCGTTAGGAATTACAAATTAGCGAATGATGGGACACCTTTTTAGGTTATTAGTGCAATCAACACAATTAAAATTTAGAAGTAAGTTATCTTCTTCTTCTTCTTTCTGGCATTACGTCCCCACTGGGACAGAGTCTGCTTCTCAGCTTAGTGTTCTTATGAGCACTTCCACAGTTATTAACTGAGAGCTTACTGTGCCAACGACCATTTTTGCATGCGTATATCGTGTGGCAGGTACGAAGATACTCTATGCCCTGGGAAGTCGAGAAAATTTCCAACCCGAAAAGATCCTCGACCGGTGGGATTCGAACCCACGACCTTCAGCTTGGTCTTGCTGAATAGCTGCGCGTTTATCGCTACGGCTATCTGGGCCCCTTGTAAGTTATCTTGTACAGATTTAATAAATGATTCGGTCTTTACCTATATGCACAGTTAAAAATAATGAAGATTGCACGTCATGTAAGCTTCATTTATGCCATGTAAACAAAACGTCATGTAAATTTAAGTTTGAAATCATGTAAAAATGTGTTATATGTCATGTAACCACTCGGGATCCTGCTGGATTACATGACATATAATTGAAGTTTACATGACATATCATGTAAATATCCATGATACTCCACGCTCCAATTATGTGCATTATATGTCTCAGAAATTTACACGTTTCGTTCGAACTGTGTGCTTTCGAAACTAAGGTGTGAATAAATGTATATATATAAAAGATTTCAATTCACTGATTCAAATATAAACTAGAATAATTCAATAATTTGGAGTCTTCACTTCATGTGGTTTTTGAGCACATCACATTCTTCTCTTACGCCTTGCCATACAGTTCAGCAGTTGTTGACGTGGATGCTTGACGTTTCGTCGGTTTGCATGAATTTGACGGCACTGTTGTAGAGGCGCCGCTTCTACGAGGGGTCTCATCGTAACACTCCCCTTCCCGTAAACCTTGGTCAAGATCCGTATTGCTGACGTCATCCAGATCAGGTTTACTAGACTCCAAGATGTCCAGCACTGCTAGCTTCAATGCTGGCCTGCGTAGTATGCCGTTTGACGTACGTACCAGTGCCTGACGAACTCTATGGTCTTTACCGACGATCACCTGTTCCACTCTTCCGCGAATCCAATGGTTTCTAGTTGATTCGCCAACTATTAATACAAGATCTCCGACTTTCACATCTTCGCATTCTTTAAACCATTTACACCGTCTTGTTATCACTGGTAGAAATTCCTTAATCCATCGGCACCAGAACTGATCCATAATGTGCTGCGCCAATTTCCAGCTACTTCGAAGCGTTCTACGGATGTCCACAGGTTCCGTAGGGAGCACCGTTGTCCCATTAGAACACCCAAAAATAAAATGATTTGGCGTTAAGGCCTCGTCGTCTGCTGATTCCAGGGGAACGTAAGTTAGAGGCCTTGAATTGACCATACATTCGGCTTCGTATAAAATGGTCAGTAGTGTTTCATCGTCTGGATTTCTTGGAGATTCAAGGAGAACATTAGTGGCTGATTTTATTGAACGAACTAATCGTTCCCATACGCCACCCATGTGGGGGGCGCTTGGTGGATTAAAAATCCAACGTGTTTGAGCGCTAGTAAAGGTTAGTGCCATTGCTTCGTTGGTTTCTCGCATTTGTAACTGCAGCTCCCGGTTTGCTCCGTGGAAGCAAGTTCCGTTGTCGCTGTATACTTCCGCCGGTGGTCCTCGGCGAGCTACAAATCTGCGTACTGCCATTATGCATGATTCCGTAGTTAGACTATGGACGACCTCTAGATGAACTGCTCTGATGGATAGACATGTAAAGAGCGCTACCCAACGTTTCACTTGACTCCTTCCGACTTTCACAGGGATTGGGCCGAAATAATCGAGACCAACTGATGTAAACGGTTTGATGTACGCCTCCAGTCTTGCACGTGGCAAAGGTGCTATTAATGGTGAACGGACAGACGCCTTCTTTATACATTTCATGCAGTCTTTTTCAATTCTTTCCACCACCGCTCGGAGGTTGGCTATTTCAAATCGCTGCCTCAGCTCGTTTACCACCGTTTCGCGATTTGCATGACGGTAATGGTGATGGTACCAATCAACGATCAGCTGTGTAGTACGGTGTCTACGAGGCAAGATACAAGGAAATTTTGCTTCAAAGGATGCGAAGCGACAGGCAGCTATGCGGCCTCGCATTCGTAATATTCCTTGTTCATCGAGATAGGGACATATTTTGAACAGCGGGCTAGATTTCTTTACTGCTTCATGCCGTGCATCTGGTGGTCCTTGCGTCAACCGTAGAACCTTCATCTCATCAGAAAAGGCATCCTTCTGCGCAATTCTCCATAGTCCTATCTCAGCTAATGTTGAGCACATCACATTGAGCAGTTCATGTTGAGTCAACGGTCCCTTTGAAGATGCTGACCATTTTTCTTCCGCCGTAGATTACCGATAAGGCGGTATACATAGGCCATCATACGGTGCAGTCTCGTCCACCGACTGAATCTGGATATGTCAACTAGCGGTGCTGAGATCCAGTGAGAATGGTTTGGACGTAATTCTTCCCTAGTGGTGAATGGTTTGGGAAATTTCGGCCAATGTCCCTCCTCCATTCGCAAGAACAATGGACCGCGGAACCAAGAGTTGTCTGCATTGAAGTCAGTACCGCCGTTCCATTTAGTTGCCTTATCAGCTGAGTTCATTTCAGAGGGCACCCAGCGCCACTCATCCTGGTCACTGGAACTTAGAATTTCTCCAGTTCGTACGGCTACAAACTTCTGATATCGGCGATGATCAGAACGAATCCAAGCTAATACTGTTGAAGAATCAGTCCAGAAAATCCTGCGTGAAATTGAGAACTTATGATGACTCTTAACTGACTCCGTTAAACGAACTCCAAGAACTGCTGCTTTCAGTTCAGGTCGGGGAATAGACAGCGTTTTGATGGGAGCAACTTTAGTTTTTGCGGTAACTAGGGTTACATGAATTCCAGTCTCGCTAGGCAGTCGAAAGTAGGCAGAGCATGCATACTCCGAAGAGCTTGCATCTACGAATACGTGAAGCTCTATTCCCTTCAAATCCTCTGGAAGTGGCTTATTGAAATAGCAGCGTGGAATTTTGATGCTCTGCAGCATTGGAAAAAGATTTATCCATTGTCGCCACTTAGCGTAGAGTTCATCTCCGATCGCTTCGTCCCATGAACAGCCAGCCGCGCAGATATTTTGTATTAGAACTTTCCCATGTACAAGGTAAAACGAGATCAGACCTAGTGGGTCAAATAGACTCATGACCACTTTTAGAACCTCCCTTTTGGTAGGTATGTGGTCATTTGCCAGTATCGGCTGAAGATCGTCTCGCATGTTAAACGTATAGGTGAACAAATCTTCCATAGGCAGCCATTGCATTCCAAGCACTGATTCTACCTCACCTCGCATAAGAACCAATGCTTTGCCCGTTCTATCAGGGGTTTCACCAATTCCTTGAAGCAACTTCTCGGAATTCGAAGAAAAATTTCGTAATTCGAATCCACCTCGGAAATGGATTAACCTCACATCGTTTGTCACTTCAATAGCTTCCTGGACAGTTCTGAAGCTGTCCAGGTAATCGTCCACATAGTGGTTGTCTACTATAGCAGCTGCAGCTCGGGGGAACTCCTTCGCAAATTCTTCAGCATTTCGATTCTTGAGCAAGTAGACCCGAATGTAGCAACATCCATGACATAGGTTTGGATTCGGTCTGTTGGTTCGTCACGCCAGAGAAAACACTGAGATGAACGGTCTTGGGGTATGATGGAGATCTGATGAAACATCTCACGAGATACACACCGCCACCGGATATTGACGAAACCGACTCAATACTGCGACCAAGGGAATCAATAGGTTTGGCCCCTTAAGTAGTTTTGAGTTGAAGGAAACTCCGTGAGATTTGGCAGCAGCATCCCAAATCAGCCTTATTTTTTGTGGCTTCTTTGGATTTCTAACGACACCCAGAGGTAGGAACCACATACGATTCGAATCCATGGAATCCAATTCACACATTGTAGCCTTATGTGCGTATCCCTTCCGTTCGTAATCCCAAATCAACTGTCGAACAGAATCCCGCAAGAAACTATCCTGCTCAAGCTTTCGCTCCAGTGACTGAAGACGGCGTACCGCCATCGAGTGGCTTTCCGGGAACTCCACGTCGTCCATTCTCCAAAGAAGTCCAGTTTCAAAACCAGAAGACGTTCGACGAGTTGTTTCTTCCATAATTGTTCGCGCTCTCCTATTCTCTTCTGATTCTAAAACGCAGGTAGAAGAATTCGGTGTTCCTATTGATTCCACGGCAAAATAATCTCGAAGTTGTTCGTTTAGCTCCCGGTCGGAATCTGAAGCAGCCGCAATATGGAAGTAAATTGGAACTACCCTAGGAGAACATCGTGGAGCACATCCATAGATGCCCCAACCGAGTCGGCATTTCGCAGCGATAGGATCCCTAGGCGCTCCTTCACGTATTTTGAGTGGAACTGATAAGTGCAAATTATTAATTCCTATGAGAAGCTTTGGTTGAACATTTTCATATTCTTCTGTAGGCAATCCTCGCAGATGCGGGAATCGAGCGGACAGGTCTTGATATCGCAATGTTTGTGTTGGGAGAACCAGGCTATTGACTGTATGAGTTTGCATTAAATGCGATGGAGACTGCGAACCAGCGCTGGCAATTTCGATTTCAATCCGTTGAGCCTTGGATTCTTCGCGACTCACATTTCCAGTCCACAGCAACGTTAGAGGCTCTTTAGGTCCGCATACACCTAGTTGTTCGGCTATGTCGGCCTCTAATAAAGTCAATGACGAACCTTCGTCGATGAAGGCAAAGACGGTTAACGAGAGCCCATTTGCAAAAAGGACCACGGGTTGAATTCGGAACAAGGGAAGTGCTTCACTATTGGAACTGAAATGACTAGTGGACACATTCACCGACGGCGGGCCAGCGCTTGGAATATGCAACGAGGTGTGGTGTTTCATGGTGCATCCGCTTACGCCGCAACCTTTTTAAGATTTGCACGGCCATTTACCGTGGTTATTGAGACATGTCCGACAGAGACCCTTTTTTTGAACAACTGACCACCTCTCTTCTACGGTCATCAAATTGTATTGTGTGCAGTCCCCAACGCGATGACCTTCTTTGGTGCATATGGAACACGTCTTACCTGGTTTTTGACCATCTTTACCATTGTTCACCGTCGTACTAGAACCCGATGGCAGCGGTCTTGAGGAATGTGTTTGAAGAAACCCTTTTTCTCGACTCCTTTGATGCTCATTTCGCGGCGCTCTGCTGAAGACGGGAATCTCCATTGTGACCTCACTTGCAGCCGATACTAATTCGGACATAAAGCTTCCGAAGGTGGCTAAGGTGACGATTACATCTTGTCTCTTGTAGACCGCCCAATTGAGTTTAAGTGATCCGGGTAGCTTCTCGACAAGCTCTTGAAGGAGAACTGGGTTTGAGAGATGATTCTCTTGTTGGGCCCCAACAAGATGATCGACGAGATTTTGCACAGCAAGGCCAAACTCCATCAGCGTTTCCAGTCGATCTTGACGGGGTGGTGGTACTCGTTGAATCTTCGCTAATAAGGAACGAATCAGCAACTCGGGTCTTCCGTATAACGTGCGCAGCGTTTGAATAACGTATGGCACATTTGTGGATAACAGAAGGCGGCTTCTGACGGCCTCTAAGGCATGGCCTCGCAAACATCTTTGGAGGCGTATCAAATTCTCAGCATCCGTGTATCCACAAGCAATTGTGGATTGCTCGAAACTGCTCACAAAGAGTGGCCAGTCTTCAGGATTTCCGTTGAAAACTGGAAGCTCTTTTCCAAGCACCTGTCGAGCGGCGATCTGTTCTGACGTTAGTACTCTATGATGAATTGCTGCAGTCGTTTGTGGCTGTAGCGGCGACTGCCTTGCTTGAATATTCACTCCTTGTAATTGAACCGGCGGTTGAAGTCCCTACTGTGGCAGCGCTTCCGGCGTTCGACGAGGGAATGTTAACCCACCGGCAGCACGATGTGCTGGCTCTGTGTAGCTATTTTCCCTTGGATTCGAGACGACGTGCTCTCGAGGGTGTGGTGATGCAATATGACGTTGGGAGGCTGGGCCAATATTTGCTGCTTGTTGAAAAATATTAACGTTGTGCTCTGGTAAAGCTGGCTGCTGTTGATGTGCGTTTGCCGGCGGTAAACCCGTTTCATTCACCGACAATTGCTCTAGCGTAGCTTCGAGATGATGCATAGCGGGTAAAGAGGCAGGACCTGTCTGTCGGCGTGGTGATGGGAGTCGTTCTCCATGCTGATGCGGATTGCACGGAGGTGTTGACCGAATCGAATTGCTGGCCCTCCAGTCTTTGGATGCACGTTCAGGCCCCTCGGCTGCCGTTTCTAACCATTTCGTTACTTTATCATTGGAATTGGTAACCGAACCACCCAATGAACCACCTTTACTACTCGACTCAGCTATCTGACGAATCAACGCAATTTTTTTCTCAAGGGATTCCTTCCTAATCTGTTGTTGGCGAGCACACACTTCTTTGTCCATAACCAACTGTCTCTCTCTAAGCTGCCTTTCCGCTTCCAACAAACTTTTACGTTCTTCGAGGCGACGTTGCATCTCATCTATTTCACGCTGTTGAATCTCAGTCTGCTCTTTCAACACCTGTTCCTCGAGCTGTTGTTGCTCCTCCACAACTTTCAGGTGTGCTTCGAGAACAGATCTTTCACTTGAGACGTGACTAGGAACGTTTACTCCTTTCTTAACGGAGGATCGTGTCGACCTGTCCGTAGGAGGGATTTTCCGAAGAGAAGAAATCTTCAACTTGCATCCATTGCAAGTAAATTTTAGATTAGCGTAGTTTTCGATAGTAGGATCAACTCCGGCGCAGCTCAGATGCTGCCATTTGCGGCAGTTGTCGCAGGCTATCATGCGAGGTTCTGCTTGATCAGGCTGATCGCAGGATTGGCAGGTGTAGGTGAGCCCATCGTTGGTGCGAGATCTCTCCATTTTGCTAGCGTTAGCGTTAGCGTTAGCGTTAGCGTTAGCGTAGTTACGGTATACTTCATAGATTGGATACTAGGGTGCGAGATCTCTCCATTTTGCTTCCCACAAACAAAATTTCTTGAAGAATGTGGGGGATATTCGACCAAAGTCTCGATAGCAAACTCCGTATTTGTGTGATAGTAAGCTTCAAGCTGAAATTTTATTTAGATTAGTTCATAGTTTTTGGCTGTTGGTTGGTTTACTCACAAATTTTGGTGAATCTATGCAAACACAGAGTGATTCTTTCGCTTCAGCCGGTCTACTAGTAAGCCTATCTAAAATTTAAGTCCAAATTTAGCAATATTTCATTGAATCTTCATGTATCATACCTACTATTTGACTAATTCGTTAGGAATTACAAATTAGCGAATGATGGGACACCTTTTTAGGTTATTAGTGCAATCAACACAATTAAAATTTAGAAGTAAGTTATCTTGTACAGATTTAATAAATGATTCGGTCTTTATCTATATGCTTTCGAAACTAAGGTGTGAATAAATGTATATATATAAAAGATTTCAATTCACTGATTCAAATATAAACTAGAATAATTCAATAATTTGGAGTCTTCACTTCATGTGGTTTTTTGAGCACATCACATTCTTCTCTTACGCCTTGCCATACAGTTCAGCAGTCGTTGACGTGGATGCTTGACGTTTTCGTCGGTTTGCATGAATTTGACGGCACTGTTGTAGAGGCGCCGCTTCTACGAGGGGTCTCATCGTAACACATATAATTTAAAATATATGCATATATTTTTCTCTTTTCGCCATTAATAAAAACTTCTTTGAAATGTTTCGACATTATAGATGTTGACGTTTATTTTAAATCTTCTACCAAAAACTTCTCAAGACAAAAATAAAATCTTGCTTTAAGTATAAGTCGTATTTTTCCTCCTTATCCATGGATCGCATCACCGACCTAAGGTGACTCTCAGATCTTTTCCTCCTCCACTAATACACACCCTTTCCCGTGGTGATTGTGGAGATGCAGAGGTATTCTCGGTCTCTAGAAGCAACAATCATTACACCCCTAACATTCCTTCCCCATCCCAACTGTCTGTAAGGACTTGGCCGGCGTTGTTATTGATCAATAATATTAGATCTGCTAAAATTCCGTCGTTCCGTCAACTCCATTTAATGTACCTGACAATGTGCTCGCCTGTGTCTTTGATGTCTGCTTCTTCAGTACTCCAGCTGTTCTAATCAGCTGATTGGTGCCTAACTTTCCAAACGTTGAATCGAATTCTTAAAGGTATTCTGATCGAAAATCTTAGAGAAATTCCTAATGATTAATTGATTTTTTTTTCGGGGAAATATCTGATTGATACTCTGCGCAAACATCATTTTTTTCTCACTGAACTCGTCGAAGAAATTTTGAAAAAAAAAATACCTAGGGAATCATATAATATTATCTATGGGTTAGATCAGCGTTAAGCTTCTATGAGAAATGCGGATAACATAAACCTTTTAAAGTGTTCTCTGGTTTTTGTTTGGTTTCTTTTTGTTTTTCTTTTCTGGTTCTTCTTCTTGGCATTTACGTCCTCATGTCCTCATCTCATCGTCCTCAGATATCACTGTTGCTCTCCTCTCTTTTTCAGAAATCACTGTTGCTAATTTTTACTCAATATTTACTTACTAATTTTTGGACACTTACTCATTATTAAAAAAATGTTTGAAATTCCAGTCTTCCATATCTTCCTTACCATCCTTACTATAAAAGTAGCGTGCTGTGAAATTTTCAGCTTTCTAGGTGGTTATTTAAAGGTAGCCCAAAGACGATGTGGGTTTATATGGAAATCATTATTGAGAAATGTTCCAAGCACGTTAGTACTGGAATGTAAGAACAGACTTAACATCCCAAAGTGAAAATTCATTCTTCAAATCATAATGAAGAAATTTGCTGAAAAGCACGATTCAGCCGTCAGATGAGAGAAGAGATATTAATGAGTTTGTTTGCTATTATTTAGCTTCATATTGGATTATAGCCCTGCTAACATCTTCAAAAATCCCAAAGAAAATTAGCTCAAAGTGTTTTTTTTTACAACAACACCCTTCATTAAGGTTTGAAGAATGAGTTTTCGCTAATGGATGATAAGTTTGTACTTACATTACAGTTCTAACGTGCTTGGAACATTTTTCAAAATTTCTCCATATTGTCTTTGGGTCACCAAATCACTACCTAGAAACCTGAAAATTTCACAGAACACTATTTGTATTGTAAGGTTGGTAAGGAAGATATAGGAGATTGGGCTTTCAAACTTTTTTAAAATTTTGAACTGCCATATTACTCATAACATGAATCAAATTGGGTCTTTTTGATTTTCAAAATTTTGTCCCTGAAATAGAGCCTGATACGTTTGAAAAATTGTTCCACGCTTTTTGGTCAATAGAATTAAAGGAGAAATCTCTTACTTCCTCCAATAAACGTCATAAACCGACAAAGACTGTCATTCATCCGTATCGAACCGGACAACACCAGGGCAGTGTGTTTAGCGATATATGACATCATTATTGCTTCGCCGAAAGCGTCTCGTCCGTAGTGATCAATACTCTGAACTGAACGCTTTCGTTCATTTATTGCTCCACCAAACTGCACCAACAAACAAACACCCATGCCGGATTGCACTGGCGCTATTCTCCGAAGCGTGGCTCATTAGTCACATTATTACTCTATTTCATGGTGCTTTTTGCAGCCAGCTAGCAATGCGGGTCGGATCGCAGGAGAAACGGGACGCTTTTCGCAACAGGCGGTCTCTAAATTGAACAGATGGAATTAATTATCCAGTGAAAACATCAACAGTTTCGGCGAATTGAACCGATGACACTTGTCAGTCTCAACAGTTGATGAAGTGATTCGGAAATGGAGACTGTGAAGATGTTTGGAAAAGAACGGGAAACAAATTGACTTACGAACACATATACAAAGTTTGACAAGTGGAATTATCTAGTGGTGGTCCTAGAATTTAGAAAACCGAAGCAGAAGCTTCTATCTATAGTACAATCAGCTCATATATTCACCTCTATCAGTAAAATTTTAGAAAAGGTTGTTTGGAACAGAATAATGGTCCACATCAACGAAATTCAAATTCAAACTCAATTTTTTGACAATGAACAGTTCGGATTCCGACATGGACATTCGACCACTCATCATTTCTACGTATAACAAATTTGATTCGCTCCAACAAATCTGAATCCTGCTCTACCGGTCTCGCTCTTCTATGCATTCGACAGTGTTTAGCATGCAGGCTTGATTGTTAAATTAAACTTTAATTTTACAACATACATTATTAATAATCCAAAGTTATCTGGCAAATCGTACACTTCCGGTTAATTATCAAAACTACAAGTCTGAAAGACTTCCTGTAAGAGTTGGACTTCCTCAAGGCAGCATTTTGGGACCGTGTGCTTCCAAAATTCAACTTACAATAAACCAAACGTTTTTCATTTATCTTCAAGAAGACATGTTGTCCTGATGAGAGGGGTTCCAATAAATTAGTCAGATATAGTTAAGTATCTAGGGTTTATGCTAGATAAAACATTCAATTTCCAAAAATCACATTGAGGGCATTCAAGCTAAATGTAACGAATATATAAAATGTCTGTATTCACTTATCAACAGAAAATCGAAACTTTGTGTTAGGAACATCCTTTGATCTTCAAAAAAATTTTCAGGCCAGCCTTGTTGTATGCCGTACCAATATGGACTAGATCAGTGATTCCCAAAGTGGGCGAATTCGCCCCCCTGGGGGTGATTTTCAGGATCAAGGGGGCGAAAATTTGTAAAATAGAATTTGGGGGGCGAAAAATTCAGAAAGGGGGCGAAAAGGCTAACACGGGAGCATTTGAAAATAATAACTCATATTTTTTTTTAGGACACTCATCAGAAGGTTAATCAATTCCAAACTTAACTAATTCCAGGAATATTTTACCTTGGATCGGTATATCTCCAATCAGGGTCATTTTAATATTATGATAGACTACACTTAATAATTTTCAAACACATGCATTCAGGTTTTTTAATATCATGTAAGTTTTAAGAATGGTCGGTATCTGAAATTTTCACAAGGTCGGATGATTAGCCACAGATAACATTTCGTACACAACAAATGTTGGATGTAAAAACATGTATCTGAGATATTTTAGATTTTTTTGCAAACACCCAATATTTTATATAAGGATTTTTTTATGTGGGAACTGTGAGGTTGGGAAGCTAATATTTCTTTTATAGGCATCCAGCTTTTTTACAGAAGAAAGAAGATTCGGTTGCACTCTTTCTTATCATTTCTCATGGAACAAATCATTTTAGAAGCAACATTTTCTGGTGTTAGCAAAAATACACATTTTATATATTGCATTGAAATATGAGTTGAAAACATTCTGGATTTTCATATACATAAAAGTTAAATCAGTATGTAATCACCATTAACGAATCATTCCCCAACTACGTCACAAGTTGGCGCTTATGCATATGTTTCATTCAAATAAAACTGGGCTGAACTTGTATCAAAAACTGATTCAGTAGCCTGTAATGCACGTAAAATATTATAAAAATTGGTTTTATGAATTGCAATCTAGTAAATCATTCCTAATAATTTTGGGATATCGATATTTATGAAAATATTTTTAAATGTACATAATAAATATTGTATCGTGATTCTGTTGATATCGATATGCGAGTCAATACATTTTTTGCCGTACAGCACTTCATTACATAAAATATTGAAATCACATATCAGGGGGGCGATTCCTGATAAATGTTGGCCTCAAGGGGGCAAAAGTTGAAAAAGTTTGGGAAGCACTGGACTAGCTGTTGTAATCCCAGGACAAAGGCTCTGCAAAGGATTCAAATAACATTTTGAAAATGATCCTGAAGCTCCCTCCCTGATACAATACTAAAGAGTTACATAGAGTATCCAATGTTTTAAACATTGGAACAAATGGAAACGCAGGGCCAAATATATGGCCTTATATGCACTGTTAGCGATTTTATGTAGTATCAACGTTTGAATTGTAAATTACAGTTAAAATGTGCTGCCTAACAAGAAAAAATGAAAGCAGGTTCTACCCCATTTGTTACGGTTGAAGGCACTAAAACAATACTTTATACTACCTCTTTCGAAAGAACAAGAACAACGTCTGTTTTGTGAGAACCATCGACTGCTATCAACTACAGTCAGACTACCTGAGCAGCGCTTTATTATTCTCTTATATTATTATTTTCTTCAGTTCATTGTCGTTATCGTCGTCACCAGCCCAGGGGGCTTGGCAAGACTTGGCACGATTATGCTGCCATCCATATACCAATCAACATTGGCACAATGCCCCGGAGTTTGTTACGTATAGGTAGTATAGTGCAAGCAGAGAAGCGTATACGACGTCTGCTTCCGAAAGGCCTCCATTTAATCCGCTTGTGGGGACTTTTCCTTGCGCTTTCAAGGATTGGAGAAAGTGTCGATTGTAGCGAAAATTTAGGTCAAGTTTCACTTGTGGGAAAACAATATTCCCCATTCATAAGACTTCGTCGGGGCAACGGATGAGGGAAAATTGATTTGTTACATTAGAGCCGGAGGCTTGTCCCGGCAATCGAATGAAACAATATGTGACATTTATTATCGGCTCGTAAGCTTGATGGTACTTGCAACTTAGCAGACAATGGTTTCGATTTTTATCAATTTATCAAAGACTATTTTTTTTATGTTTCTTGATTGAATCATTTGAAATGTCCCTTTTTTAATTCTTTTAGTAGGGGCCCCAGATAGCCGTAGCGATAAACGCTCAGCTGTTGAGTAAGGTCAGGGTCGTGGGTTCAAATCTCACCGGTCGAGTATCATTCCGTAGAGGAATTTTCTCGACTTCCAAGGGCATAGAGTACCTTCGTATCTGCCACACGATATATGCATGCAAAATGGTCAATCTGCAGAGTATGCTCTCAGTTAATAAGTATGGAAGTGCTCATAATTAATATATTTCAAAAATTACATGATCTTGCAACTTTTTTTTTTCTAAAAATCATTAACAATTTTATACGACTTCATTCCAATGTTACAACATTGGATATTTTATGTAACTCATAAGTACTATACCAAAGAGTGAGTTTCAGAATCATTTTCAGAACTGTTTGTTTCCAATTACAAAACATAATACTACGGGTATAAGTACGAAAATGTGCTTTTAAAATTCACATCCGTAATAAACAACTTCACAAAAACTATGTTGAGAGAGACAACATTGTTCAAGTAATAAAAATAGTCATGAAGAAAAATTAAGCTATTCGTCAGACCTGACACTATTCCACATTCGAGAGAAAAAGATCCGTCTTTCACACAACATTTGCCATAGTTGTCAACGGCACTATTTGCACCATTATCACAGTTGAGATTGCCGTCGTTCCCGGTGCCATTAAGTACACACGCAACGGTTTTCGGCAACGTGTGCAACGAGTGACAATAGTCGGAAATTAAATTATCCTGGAAACGAGAAATTGCGATTCCTCTTCTTGCCTAACTATTCTGCTTGTCCCAGGCATTCGTACAGACGTTATGAGGCCTGATTACCTTGGTAACACCACATGATGTTGTTCATCAGCGGGAGTTGCTCATTGCAATACAAGCCACATAGAGATGGGGAGATACCAAGCACTAATTTTTTCGAGGACTATGATAGGGGGCCCAGATAGCCGCAGCGGTAAACGCGCAGCTATTCAGCAAGACCAAGCTGAGGGTCGTGGGTTCGAATCCCACCAGTCGAGGATCTTTTCGGGTTGGAAATTCTCTCGACATCCCAGGGCATAGAGTATCTTCGTACCCTGCCACACGATATACACATGCAAAAATGGTCATTGGCATAGTAAGCTCTCAGTTAATAACTGTGGGAAGTGCTCATAAGAACACTAAGCTGAGAAGCAGGCTCTGTCCCAGTGAGGATGTAGGGTAAGTGTTCCCTTAGTTGTGGGTGTTCCTATAGTTGCGGTAGTGCCGTTTTCACTGATTTTATTGCATTAGTCACATAACCGACACTGCCAATCGACGTATTGGCTTGTTGATGCACAGAATATTTGAAAAAGAGCGTTCAAATTGCCTGAAAACTGATGAATATCACTAAAATTGATAACTTTTCTAACTTGTACCAATAGTTGCGGTAAAGTGTTCCTATAGTGGAGGATCCCATTAGAAAACAACGGATACCGCAACTATAGGAACACAAATTAAAAATATACCGCAACTAAAGGAACAGTGTACCAATAGTGGAGGTATTATTTTTCACTGACATGCCGTGGATTACTGCGATGAAATTATTTTTCTCATTGAGTAAATGGGCGTTACTTCCTGTTACAACATTAGTTTTTACATTAATTGCGCTTCTTGAATTTAGGCGTTTGAATGAAGTTCAATCGTGCCTTAATACCTTCACTATTGGTACATCTACCCTAACGCAAGAAAGAAGAAGAAGATGATAGGATTACGACTTGGGAAGTAATTTCCGAAGAATTAACAGGTTGCTTACAATAAGATCGTATACCACATCCCTGGAGATGTTGTACACATAGTTCATTGTGTGTAGTTCTCTACAGAAACCAAAATCGTTTAGCGGTATTTGCACAAACACATTTCCTTTCTAGGAAGCTATTGCAACTGGTCAAAATAAAATGACCAAATAGTGAGCATCGTACCTTCGTGTTGTGCGTACACGAATTCTTTCTGCTCTTGGAAGTTTTATTTTTAACTTACCTAAAGCAATTAAACAGTAACTTTCAGTGCTACAAAACAGTACTTACAATACTTTTTTTCTACTATTAATCCCTTTACGATCCTTTTTGGAACCGTGCCTTCGATTTTTCGTTGGACTCGTTAGCGAAAGCTAGCGGTGGTAATCCTTCTTGAAAAAAAAAAAACCCTCTCGAAAGTCACGTCTTCTTTCGTTTATTCACATAAACATAGTTGCAACTACTAACGAAAGGAAAAGTGAATCTCTGAATTCACAACTTCCTTCCAAAAAAGTGGGATTTTAATTAAACTGTCACTAAACGTGGCAAGAATGGAAAGAAAGGACGTTTCGCCGAAATGCAAACTTTCTTTCAAGGGTGAAATGGATAATTTTGATAATTGCATCGAATGAGCAATCAATTCGATGCTCTAGACAAATTTCCCAAACACCAAATCGAAGCAGTCGCTTAGCTCAAGCTCTTTGATTCAAGTGAGGAAGCAAAGAGGGCCGCATATCGTGGTCAGTTGTTCCGAATTTGGGGGATTAGGCAAGAGATATTGAAATCAATTATAGGAATCAAGTTCTCCTTCCAAATCGCAAAGAAAGGAGACTGTCGCCGTTTTGTCGGAAACTCTTAAAGATCGCGATCTTCGTCCTCAAACAGCTTAAAGAGAAAGAAAGCACAATTTTTTACTTATGACGACAAAACTGAACGTTGTTTCAAAGTCGTCTCTAAGGTCTCTCAAGTGACTACACTGAAACAAGCGTTGCAGTAAATGAGAACCATGAACGTGTTTTTAAATTTACTATTCCAACCACGATTGAGCTATCATGAACGCTTTTATTTGCATTTTGTTCCCTCTCAACCCAACCGCGTCGATAGCCGAGCGGCTAGCGTTCGCGTTGGCAATCGCCAGATCCTCGTTCGATTCTGGTCTGCTGCAAGTTTTTAACCATGATATAGTAATTTTACTATGAAAATGGTGCCATGGTAAAATTGAATGCACAAAATATTCTAAATAAATGCGAATTTAGTCTGCACAAATCAAGTGGCGTTGCGTATTTAATTTAACCCTCTGATATAGTATTTTCAACCGCAACGCTGTTCTCAGTGTATAAGTCACCTGAAGAGATCAAAATGGAATAAATGATTTACTTGAATTTTCCCCAGTCCAAGTAATCATTATGAAAAAGAGAACCCAATCTGGTATTGTTCGGAAAGGGCTTTCTCAAGAATATTATTTAGTTCACTTTAACTAAAAAGATCTAAATAATATTAAAGCTTTAGAAAAAGCTAGACTTATGTTCGATGTCCGTATGGCATGGGAACATTTCCAGAAACCTGGAGGAAATTTCCAGAACCCCGCTCAGTGCCGTCGCTGCCAAAAGTTTTGGTCATGGTACAAAAAATTGCCGCATGGATGCTAAATGCATGATTTTCGGAGGTTCTTCTCACGCTGAAAACGTCTGTCCAGTGAAGGAAGATACCGATAAGTTCATATGCGCAAATTGCGGGGGCAATCATAAGTCTATTTTTTGGGCTTCGCGTAGGCGAGTCGTCGAGGGCTCGTGCCAGGCAGATGAGCGATAATGTCCGTTACGATAACGGTCCTTTCCGGAATTTTCCTGGTATTAGTATCGAACAATGCTCATTTTTCAGTTAACGATCGCTTGATTAAGAATCATTATTATAATCATGCTCATTCACAAACTATTGTTTTTTTTTTTTCCATCGAGTTAGCCGTTCGAATCTTTTAATTTCGAATCTATCTACTTAAGGAATATCCTTTGCCGATATCATATCAGGTAATTTGAACTCCTACCCTTTCATACTACGAGTAACCGTTCTAAATTGTTTCAAATCAAATAGAAAAAACTCTGCCGCCACAGGTAAACTTTCACTCCGCCTCTTTGTCTACCGAAAATTCTACAGAAAATCATCAGATAATGTACCCACTTCAAGTCTTCTTCTGATTTTATTTTTTCAACTGAACAATTACTGAATCAAATGATTGATGCAATGTTCAAAGCCACCACTATGACTGAAGTAGTCCAAGTTGGTGTAAAATTTACAAATCAAATTGTTATTGGATTACGTTTTTCTAAATGTTACAATAAAACATAATTTAAATATTTTTAAATTGGAATGCTCGTTCTTTGAATGGTAAAGAAAGACGAGCTGTTCAAGTTTCTTACAGCTAATAACGTGCCTATAGCAGTTATTACTGAAACCTATTGAAAACCTGATCCAAACTCAAAAGAGATTCTAACTTTTTTGTTTATCGTAATGATCGACTTCATGAGCATGTGGGGGAGCTGCAATCATCATTCATAAGCGTATAAAACATCAACTGTTTTCGTCATTTGAAACCAAAGTTTTTGAAACTTTGGGTGTTTCTGTTGAAACACAGATTGGTAAATATTCTTTCATAGCTGCCTATTTTGCCTTTTCAATGCTCTGGGCAGCAAGTTGAGTTGCTCCACAATATCCTGCGAAAATTGACTCGTAATAAGTCAAAATGGACTTTAATTCCAACATTCGGCCCATGGAATAATTCGCAGAGCAATTCCAACGGGCGCAGCATTTCATTTAATGAGTGCTCTTCAGGATATTTCTCAATCCTTTACCCTGATAGGGGCACTTGTTTTCCTCTTCCAGAAACCCATCTTCTATTGATTTGGTATTAATCGACTCTAGTCACCTTTGTAGTCAACTAGTTACTCACGCTGGTTTTTGATTCTGATCATGTCCCTGTTACACTTCAAATATCTCATGCGAAACCATTTGCAACCATTTCATAAATTAATACATTTTTTTACCTTTTGAAACATAACAGTATAAAGGAATGCATAAAGTAATCAGCGTTTATCGTTGTATGTGCATAAAGCTTATGAAAGGCATATTTGTATTGGCATCCCACTCTTCTCTCAATTACTATACAACTATAGTTACAAACCCATGATCCTATGGAGCCGGATAGGATGAAAGCCAGACGGTGTACTGAGTTTGACAAAAAAAGAAATCTTATTCATTTCATCTGTTTTTATTCCGTTCCGTCACTTGGTAGTTCTCTTTCAGTTACGGAACATGTAAATGGAAGTCCATTCCAGTTGACGACAAAATGGCACTAAAGTTGTGCACATAGCAGTTGAAAAAGTATGACGAACGTGCCATTATGAACACCCACAGGAATGAATTAAAGCTAGTCATTCCGGGCAGATTGTAATGAAAATTTCTATTGCTGTGGTGAGCATACCGATGTAAGCAAATTATGCAATCCATTTGATGTTATCCAATTAATTATGCATATGATTGAGGTTAAACCTCGCCTGATATAATTATCGAACACTGACATCCCTGTGGCGAAGCTATTGATTGGTGGCTCCGAACGCCAGGTACAGTTAAGCTTAATAATTGCAAACTTTCGATTATTCTAAAGGCTTCACATACCTTGAAATCGAAATCATCGTATGCTTGCTCTAGATGCATATAACAAAACAAACTATTCACATAGTTCGAACACACATATCTACCCGGTTTTCGTCACCTTTGTATCTCTCAACTGCACTAGAGAGGAGAAGCTAATTAGAAATGTTCTACCCAGGCTTGTGAATATTTTATCAAATTGAACACGGTTACGGTACATCAAATGAAGTAAAATATTCTCTCACAAGGACCACCAAACCGAGCAGCTCTGGTTCCAGGTTGACCGAAGCTGCAACATCGGAATGAATTCAGGCAAAGCAAATGGAAACAATTTTTATTTCTGTGGAACGCTACTGGTTGATTTCCGACAACCTGTAATCAGCATCCAACTGGTCCAATGGGTTGAGTCGTCAAATGATAAATGCGAAATTTTTCGACGTCCCGAGTACGAGCAATTATCTGAGTCACTAATGGGGAGTCGGATCCTATTCTTGGCACTTTTGATTTACTTCGGCAGTGGGGGCTACTGAGCTCTTATTTGGCCACAATATGCGTCGCATTGAAGTGCTTCATATTGCCAAAGTTACCAAACAATTCGGTCGAGAAAAAAACCCTAATGCCAAAGTGAATCATGGAAGTGCCCAAGTAGCTCTACACCCTATTAGAGCTATGATGTGAATTCAGAAGTTTCTCGAAAATCTGCATATTTTAAATTCAGTGCTTTGTGTTTGATTTTGTCCACAATTGTATTATATAACTTTGTGTTATTGCCAGCGTTGCCAAACACTCAGATTTATCTGTATTTTCCAGATTTTTGAAAACTCTTTTTTTGAAAAATCTGAAAGATTCAGATAAAAATTAGTTATGATATTGTTAGGTTCTCCATATACCACAAATAAGATCCAGACTTCTTACTGAAAAAAAAACCCAGTATATGGTACCGTTTTGAATCATATTACGGACAGCTTCCAAATTCCGGACACTCTACTTTGTATGGGAAACATTTCACACGAAAATGTTTTTCAAAATTTGCTGTTCAAAAGTTCTCACTTTCGAGGCTCGTTTTAATAAGCTTTTTCATTAAAATCTATGCAACTTACAATGTCCAACTGCCTTAGACGTCTCTTTAGTGGCTTGGCGACTTCAAACTGATGGTTTGGCTTTTATATTAATGATTTCCATGAGCTGTCCGGAATTCGAATCAAAGTGTCCGGATTATGAGGCAAAAGTGAGGAACCGTCCGGAATAAGGATCATGAATAGGCCACAGATTTCGATTTATTTAAAATTATTCAACTTGCGGAAGCGTATTCTTTACCCACCATTCGAAATCTAAGGGTTTCCGACGCTCGATAACGCTAAGAAATCATACAGAATGATTGATTTTGTATACTTTATGCTGAGTTATACTTCACTAAGGCCTTAAGTGTCCGTAATATGAATTAAAACGGTATATGAAGAACCTCAAAAATTCATTACAAATTTTTGCTTGGATCTTCCAGATTTGTCTAGAAGAGAGCCACAAAAATCTAGGAAATCTACATAAATCTGCAAGGTTGGCAACGCTGTTGATGCCTTCCTTCAAATGGGAAGCAAAGCTGTGGATTTAAGATAAACTAGCCCAGGGCTAAAAAATCTAGATAATAAAGATAGAAAAAAATGCATTTCTTGTATATGTATCATAGAAATAAGCATCTTGCTGGTTAGGTACACTGGCTTCAGTTCAATTGTTCTGCTTTAAGATCCAAGATTTAATGTCATTTAGATATTTCTGATGACTCGAGAGAATTCCGTGCCGGAAAATTCAATTGGTTCACTGGAACGTGGCAATATTTCCTGGGGTATTTTTGAACTACCCCAGAAGAGTTAAATTCTTGGTGGCATCTAATATCTTCGAACACTCTCTTCGTTTTCTGGTAAGTGTGCGACGGTATTAGCGGCAATGAGTGTTTTGCACGTTCTGTTCCCACGGTTAATTGATTTTATCAATTCGTTTTTTTTATTATTCGTACCCTTACCACCGGCGGCCCGTTTAAACTGATATAATCGTATTAGAACTGATTAGTTAACATTATAGACGTTCTAATTTATCATTTTTTAAATGATTTTTATGTGGAGCATTTCTAGCTCAAAACACAAATCGCGTAGACGCTATTGATTTGATAAACCCCTTGAATAATATCAGAAGAAAAACAATTAGAATGTCAAGAGAATCCTATAGAATTTCTTCAATATTATACAAATTAACTTCCAGATTAAGAATCATAACTTTTTGCCGTTTAATTCAGAACATCAAACTCAAACTGTAAAATTGTGGATCTTTAACCTATGCTTATGCAAATTACAAAATATCCTAATATGCTAATACAAATTACGAACAATCCATATAAAATGATCCCATTAGGCTATATTGCAAACGCATAAGATCGAGGTAGAAAACGGGTTAGAAAAAAAAACGCTGTTCTGGAAACATGACAATTATAATACATCAAATCGACCGATGCACGAGTTCACTATCTGACGTTTGAGCGGTGCCGTGTTATTTATGTGACCATGGCAACGAGTGAATTCGACACCGCTCAAAAGTCAAATTCGTGAACTCGTGCACTGGTCCATATAGGGGAAGTGGTGTAAAAATGAACACCGTGCCTTTTACCGAGAAAAAAAAAAATCAATGAATGTTTGTCATGTACGGACGATTTGGAGCATAAATCGGAATGTTCGAGTTGATACGGAGGTCAATTGAAGTGAAAATATCAACGAAAACTAATAGTTTAGAAAATCTCTTTTGAAAATTTGAACTGACGTAACTTTTTGCTCGGAGGTCTTGAGGTTTTTCGGTGAAGTGAATATCGTTACGATATGATGTCAATTCTGATTGTTGAATGAGTTACAATCCATAATGGATATATTTTCGGAAATGCAATGAAAATTTTCAAAAATATTTGTTATGTTCACGTTTTTTTTGCATGATGTTCATTTTACCACCAACAGCTGTTCACTTTACCCACATAGTGCAGGTAAAATGAACATTTGCATCGTTTTTTGCTAGCGATTAAAAATATGTGAAAATATTTTAGTCTGAATTCATGTCGCTGCTTTAGGTAACATCCCTACCTTTGATGTTGTGCGATACTGCCCATAACTGCATATTTGTAACATTCGATAAAAGTAGGCATTGAGTAAATGGAATACCAAGTTTGCATTTTATGGCAGTATGGGAGAAAACTAAAATTTCTAAAAATTACCAGGAACTCAAAAGTGCTTATTTGAGGCTGATATTTTTGTACAACTCATATCGCATACTAGATGAATAGTCAGAAAATAACTCTAATCGAAATTTCATTGCTATTTCATTACGAGGGTCATTTAAATCTCAATGTGGCTGTTATGCGGTTTATAATTACCAATGAGACAAAACAACTTGGTATTTTTTTCGAATTTGTAGAACAATCTCACAGATTTCAGTGAGTTGATCGAAAGTATTTGTCATTTAAAGACTCTTCATGGTATTAACTACAATTTGTCAAAAATGTCGAATGTGACTGTTATAATAGGCATGATAGAACTTTAGAAATTCCTTGTTTTAATATTAGAAACAAGATGATATCCTTAAGGTGTTCATTTTACCACCCCTTCCCCTAGTTTAAGTATCAATCACGACAACAATGGGAACAAAAACATTTTATATTATTCTTCCACTATGATATACGGGTTAATGTTCATTGAGATGATAAAAGTGTTGGTTTTGATACGTACATACATGCAATATACTTTAAAAAAACAAAACCTTCCATGTATTGTTTGACACTTAAGTAACCCTCTCAGCAATTTGCTCAACGATTCTCGAGATGGTAGCGGCCAGACAGCAACATGATGGTTACTTTAGTAACTCAAATTATCAAGGTAGGGACCAGTGGCGTAACCAGGGGGAGATTTGGGGGGTCAAACCCCCCCAGAGCCGAAAAAAATAGGATAATCAAGTATATTGTTGAAACTCATCACTACACATCTTATGCAACTTCGCAGCAGAAATTTAGTTCGGTTCAAATTAGCACTAAAATTTCAATGATTTTTACAGTTATATCTTCGAAGTTATATCTCTCAGATCTCTGAAGAGTTTATTAAAAAAAAAGCTCAGAAGCAACAAAATTTTATTGCCTTTTCGGAATAGGAAATAGGAAACTTTGTGTGGAAAGTTTCTCAAATATTTAGATATATTGGGGACTTTTAGATACTTCAGTAGTGGCCACTTTTGTTTTTTTGTACAACATCGATCTATATTCGTACTCAGCATCAGCACGGTGCTTGTGAAGTGTTCAACGGAAAATTAACATAAGATGCAGAATCCGAAGCATCAAAATATTTCAGTTAGCTCAATATTTAAGCAAATTTTACAACTATTTTTAGAGCATTTGAACTCCCGTATAAGCCATGCCTACAGAAAAAAAGAGTTTAAACAATAATTGCAATGATTCTATTGCAAAATTTTGCGCTAAAGATGATTCTCATCGTTGAAAAATTTTGAAAAGACATTTATAGTACACATATGGACGAACAAACGGTATCACGTCAATGCATTGTAAACTTGATTAGAGTAAGGTGGGGCAAAAGTTCGACCTTAGTGGTATAATCAAAGTTTCCAGGAAAACAATAGCAAGTTAAAACAAAACAAATACCATACAGTGAAACCTTCAACATATTGGCTATAATTTTGCTGAACAAACTTGTGTCAAAATATTTACCCATTTTTAGTTATTAACAGTTTCAAAATTGATTGTCTTATTCGAACTTTTGCCCCACCGGTGGGGCAAGAGTTCGAATCTAGTGTGGGGCAAAAGTTCGCTGGCTAAAACACAAAATATCGATCCTTTTATGACAGGCATACTTTATACCAACGGTAAACTTTAGTTTTGACGAAAAATACACAATAAATTTTCATCAATAAATTGCCTAAAACCGGGTTGATTGTAATATACTCAAAAATAGCAGTTTTTCACAAAACTAAGTGGAAATGTAAAATTTTGATGACAGTTTTCACACGATCGGACAAATTTAACTAAATTTGAAGATAATATGTGGATTTTAGGCAATTTGCTAATTTTTCCGTGATTTTATACATGGGTCGAACTTTTGCCCCGCTGATTCGAACTTTTGCCCCACTATGGGCCAAAAATTGTTTTCAAGCATTTATGCAAAAACTAATACACCTCAAAGCAACCTTACGATAGGCCTAGAAACGCCTTTATATAAAATATCGAGAAAGATTTTATCTTTCAATTGGTTCCATGCAACGAAAGTTTGACCAAAAATTACAATATTCACGTTTGAAAAACAACAAATAGCCATAACTTTTTCCAAATCTCAACCGATTTTATGATATTTGGATTAAAAGTCTCTTACTTGAATAGCATTTGAACCACCATGACATTTATAAGATTTGTTTTGAATTGAGCTAGAAATCTTAAAAGAAACTCTTACCCCACTCGAACTTTTGCCCCACTTTACTCTAACAATGTTATACGATGCGTGTTAAAATAGTGAAGTTTACTTAAATCTTCAAGTCAATTTTATTCTATTAAGAAATACATTTTCAAACTCAAGTTTACAAAACCCCCCTCCCAGAAACCAAATTCTGGTTGCGCTACTGGTAGTGACTAAGAAATGACTTCAAAAACTTCAAACATTTGTCCATAGTATATGCGTTAAATCGAAAATACATTCCTTGTGATTATGTATGGATAACATTTTGGATATCATTTAAAGTTCATAATTTGATAAACTTTAGTATGCAATATCTCTGTTACACAGGAGATAGGCGAAATGATTGAGATCGGCAAAATTTTACCTAATCTCAAATGCTTAAAATTTTATGATATACGGATTTTCCAAGGTCATGTCCAAAGTGCTTGTATTTTTGTGCGGTTTGAAGTTGTTTAATAGGGAAGTTGAATGCCGGTGGACGCATTAAGATTCGTTGAAAATCTGCAAAATATGAATATATCCGTAAAACTGGTTCCGGAAAATATGATCACTCATGTTTGTATTTCCAATCATGTATATATTATCCGGATTTATAACCCAATGAGCATCAAATTTCAAATATTCAGAATACTAGACGCACTGACCAGTGTATGGTAGGTTCCAGGTGCCCTGGGGCATGTGGCCAATTAGGAACATGTTCGGAACCATATCAATATGGGCAACAAACTTCAAGATTTTTTAAGGTAATAATTCCGGAAGCATTTCCAGAGCCACCGACTGCTATGACTAATCTATAGCAAGTTCCAGGTGTCCCGGGGGATGTGGCAAATTAAAAACATGTCAGGAATTAAATCATTAATGGTATCAAATATCAAGAGTTTAGAAGGTGATGCTTCCGAAAACACTTCCAGACCCACCGACTGCCATGACCACTGCACAATGGTCCGAATCGACAATTTAGCATGAAAAAAGTGTTTTCTCTGTTCTCGTCGATTTTTAGACTTTCGATGTCTTCAGAGAAGTTATTCGTAATTGAGTTTTGCATCTTCTAAGTAAAAGTGAATGGGGTGGTCCTTTTTTGTTTGATAAAATTTGTGGCTGCGTTCTTCTGCAAAACTTTGGAAAATGTTATTGTGAACAATTTTGTCGAATACATTTTTGATCTAACCCTTCATTTGAGCTAAGCAAGTTTATTCTGGAAATTTTGAACATTGTATGTTTGTAATTCTTGATACATTAAGTGTTATAGTAATTCACTACCTATCTTGATGACTACAGCGTAGCGTCACGCCATTGCCGGGCGTATTGTAGAGCTCCATCTTCGTCGGTCTTGGGCGAAACTCCAGTTGCCCCGAACGTTTAGGGTCGCCAGGTCCTCTTCCACTGCGTACAGCCTGCGTATCAGGTCATTAAGACATCGATCAGTTGAGGTATGAAAATAAATAAATAAATAAATGTATCCGTGGTTTTCCCCGATGCCGCCGACCTCTATCTGGTTCCCTGCTAAATATTATTTTCGCAATTATTTCTTCCGACATTCGCACTAAGTGACCAGCCCACTGAAGTCTGCCGTATTTTTACACGCTTGATAATATTCGCATCTTTGTACTCTTGATATAATTCGTGATTCAAGCGTCTGCGCCACACACCATTTTCGAGTTTCCCACCGAGTATTGTCCGCAGCACTTTACGCTCGAAAACACCGAGAGCTTTCCGGTCTGACTCTTTCAACGTCCACGCTTCGTGCCCGTAGAGAGCCACCGGAAGAATCAATGTTTTATACAGGGCGAATTTTGTTTCGGTTTGCAAGCTGCGGGACCTAAGCTGGTTACGTTGTCCGTAAAAGGCCCTATTCGCAGCCGCAACACGTCTTTTCACTTCGCGGGAAACGTCGTTGTCAACATGTCACAAGTGTTCCAAGGTAAACAAATTCTTCAACAACTTCAAACACATCCCCATCAAACACTACCTCAGCACCTGCACCACCATGCCTGACTCTATCTCTACCTGCAACCTGCAAACGACGTACTTTGGTAGAATTAATGGTCAGGCCTATCCTCGCTGTCTCCCTCTTCAGAGGCACGAAGGCCTCTTCCACTTACCTGCGATCGACTCCAATTAGGTCTATATCGTCCGCAAAGCTAAGAAGCATGTGCGACTTTGTGATAATAGTGCCATTTTCTGCACGCCAGATCTCCTAATAGCAACCCTCGAGTGCAATGTTGAACAGTAAATTGAAAGTGCGTCTCCCGTCTAACGTCACGAACAAAGGTTGACCACCTCGTCTGCGATCCGAACACTTGAATTTTGAACCATCCAGCGTAGCCTAATTAGTTTCGCCGGAAAACCATGTTTCAGACATTATTTACCAAGCTCATTTCTTTTCACTGAGTCGTACGCCACCTTGAAATCAAGAAACAAATGGTGAGTCAGCAAGTTATACTCCCGGAATTTGTTCTAGGATCATTTCGCAAGCTAAACATCTGGTCTGTTGTCGAACGGCCCTCACGAAAACCAGCTTGGTATTCCGCCGACGAAGGACTCCTCTAGCGGTCTCAGTCTGTTAAACAGGATGCGTGACAGAATTTTGTACGCCGAATTTCAGCAGAGTAATTCCTCTGTAAGTGGCATACTCCAGTCCTGTGCCCTTTCTTGTAGATAGGGCGGATGAGGCCGTCCAACCAGCCGGTGGGCAAATTCTTCGTCCTCCCATACTTCAGAAGTACACGGTGGATTGACTGGTAAAGCTTCTCACTTCCGTGCTTGAGAAGCTCGACCGGTATCTCGTCCTTCCAGCAGCCTTTCAGTTCTCAGCTCGCTGATAGCCCTCTCCTATGGTCGGTGAATCCACAGCTTGATCGTCATCATCTATGTTCATTTCCATTTTCACCGTTCAACAATTGCTGAAGTGCACCTTCCACCTGACAGCTACCCGCCGTTTTATTCGGTCAGCAAAATCCCATCTTCGATCATTGCACATGGCAGGCAACTGGTACGGTATTATGCCGCGCACCTTTGACCGTTGCAATAAAATCTCCGCATATCATTCCGGTTCATACTTTCTTGAGTGTCAGCTACCACACTTTCTTCGTGCTGCCTTGTCTTTCTGCGGTGGATTCGCTTTTCTCTCGGCTCTCCGCTGCCCTGTACTGCTCTCTGTTTCTGACGGGTACCGGCCACAAGCATACGGCTTCTGGCGACATTCTTCATGTCCTGTCACTTTCTGGCACCCTTTATCGAACCAGTCGTTTCGTCTTCGTCGTTGACCAGTGCCAATCACTTCCCGCGCCGTTGTTGGGTTCCCACAGCTGTTGACGTCTTCAGCAACGTTGATTCTTCCCAACTGCTCGTCTAGTTGCTGACGGTACTGTGGCAGCACCCTATCAGTCGACAAGCGTTGTATATTGAAGCGCAGCTTTCTGTTTGCGCGCCCCGAAATTTTAGCTACTACGAGATAATGATCCGAGTCGATATTAGGGCCTCTGAAGGTCCTGACATCAATGACATGTGAAAAATGTCGCCCATCAACCAATCACGTGGTTTATTTGGGAGCATGCATCGCCACTCGGTGTCGCAAAGTGTGTTTGCGGATATTATTTCGTACGAAGTATTTTACTGCTGATTGCCATCCCTTTAGCAGCAGCGGAAGGTTACTAGCCGCAGGCCATTATCATTGGTAACGGAATGAAGATTTTTCATTCCAATGACGGGTCGGAAAAAATCTTCTTTCTCGATCTGCGCATTTGCATCGCCGATGACTATCTTGACGTCTTGTTTTGGGCACTCTCCGTAGGTCTTATCCAGGCTCTCATAGAACTCATCCTTCATGTCATCGGGCTTATCCGTTCGTTGGCGCATATATGCTGATCAGGCTGTAGTTAAAGAATTCGCCCTTCATTCTCAACACAACACACAGATTCGGTCGCTTACCGGTTTCCACCGAATAATTTCGCTTCATCTGCTTCCCAATCACTATGAAGCCAAACTCCACGTTCTGCTCTGTCACTACCGCTGTAGTAGTTCTTCTTTTTTCTTCTTTCTGTCGTTACGTCCCAACTGGGACAAAGCCTGCTTCTCAGCTTAGTTTTTCTTATGAGCACTTCCACAGTTATTACTGAGAGCTTTCAATCGACTATTTTTTGCATGTGTATATCGTGTGGCAGGTACGAAGATACTCTATGCCCTGGGAAGTCGAGAAATTTCCAACGAAAAGATCCTCGACCGGTGGGGATTCGAACCCACGACCCTCAGCTTTGGTCTTGCTGAATAGCTGCGCGTTTACCGCTACGGCTATCTGGGCCCCTCGCTGTAGTGTTGTGGTACTTGAATGAAGTGTTGGCGATGGGGTCCACCGCTCGAAATTCGCGTTCTCCGGTTGTCGGCCAGCGTATTCCTGGATAGCTGCCACGTACACACCAAACATTCCGCAGTTCACGAGCCAGGCGCTCAAACACGCGCGGGTTCAGTTTCTCACGTTCCAAGATCCAACTTTCCAATCGTTGTCCTTAATTCCGTTGCCGAATCTGTTGCCGTAAAATCAGTCCGTTTGTTTCTTACATTTGTCTTTCTTACTCTTTGTTGGTGAAGAGTATTCGATAGGCCACCTAACCAGGGTTGCGCTTGCTACATCGTGCTAGAGGGGCTCTTATTCCATATACTGTTATGGAAGGATTAGCTGTCCAACCAGAATCAGAAGATTCACGCCCATTACTCCACCTGGATTACAATTTAAGAAAAAAGATAGGAGAACCTCAGTTGTTAAAGAACCTCATATTAATTTTAAATCATGTATTTCAACTTTTGTTTCTTGGAGCTTTTATTTTGAAATTATTATAATGTTTTTCATTAATATAACGAAAATCTAGATTTGTTGTTTTTATCATCATTAATATCAACTACACTTTTTTATATTAAACTTTGGGAGGGATTATTAGAGTATGTTTAAAAACTACCAAATGAACTTTAACACTTCACTTTTTGCAAAAAAAAAAAAAAAATAAAATACTAAAATCACTAAGGTGAGCAATACCTTTAAACTCTAATATTGTTGCTTATCTTGACAGATAGGCCTATTTCGTCTGCGACTTACAGACTTCTTCAGTGTCGAGTTGCTCGACTTGTCGACTGTCGAGCACTCGACACTGAAGAAGTCTGTAAGTCGCAGACGAAATAGGCCCTATCTGTCAAGATAAGCAACACATATTAGAGTTTTAAGGTATTTGCTCACCTTAGTGATTTTAGTATTTTAATTTTTTTTTTGCAAAAAGTGAAGTGTTAAAGTTCATTTGTAATCATTAATATATCATTTTTGTTGGAAAAGGTGGCTTAGGGATGGTACACAAAATTTGTCACGCTAAATTTAAACTTTTTTCGACCCCCTCCCCTCATTTGTCACGTTTTTTGTATGAAACCTCCAAAAATTTTGTAAGAATTGTCACGCTTGGCTTGACCCCTAACCCCCTTGGAGCGTGACGTAATAATATGCATGACCCCTTATTACATTAATTACTTTTTGTTGTCAAAGGTTACTTCTTAGTGACCATGTTCAAAATATTGACCAAGTCACTAAAAAGTGACTCACTACCAGCCCTGGGTTTCTACCCCCGTTACTCCGAATTCAATATCCCCGAACGACATCGAATTCCAATATCATGGGACCAGTGTTTCGATGGATCTTCTTCGTGGAACAATGATCGACGCATCTTCGCGATCTAACATTCGCAAAAATTCATTTTTCATTTTTGCGTCACGAAGAGCATCGCAAAAAGCGAACGGATGCAACGCCGAAGAAGCAAAATGAACACACCGATAAGTGGTTCGCGAAGCCTTTCCACTTGTATGATTCATTTATCCACGCGCTGTTCATTCTCGTGATTTATTGCAAGGTTGCATCTTCTCGTAAAGTCAAGCAAACACTCCACGCTAAGCCAGCTCCATGCAGCGCATGTGTTAAAACTACACAGAATGAGGCAACCAATGCAGAACTGGCCGACTGAGTGGAAGTTCTGAGTAGGTCGCACTCATTCTGAGTTGTCGACGTTTTGGCCTTCGGCTGTCCGGGATCGATGGAAACGGAACTGTCAATGATATCCCGCGCGGCAGCAAACAGTTCGCCGTTGGTAAGATGGGGAGTTTTCTAGCGAAAAGCCGGAAGATGGTCGCAAATGCGAAAGTTTTTTCCCCATTTGCTTCCGCTTCGGCTATTCAAATAAAAAATCTCTGAAAAACTTTAAAATTGGAATGTTTTTTTTATGTTCTCAGAAACAAAACAAAAATGGAAACGAATTCCGTATTCCAAGCGTTCCTCCTCTGTGCACATTCCACTCATTCAGTTTTGTTTACTACCGTTTGCACAAAACTGTGTACAACCCTCATTGTACAGAATCTGTGCTGCACGAAAAGAGGCCAATTTTGTGCGCTCGGCACTCATTTTTTAGCGGAGCAAGTTTAGCGTTATTGTTGCAAGCCCGCATGAAGATGATCGAAACGAATATTTTCCTGTTCTTCGCGAAGAGCAGGCAGCGTGGATCGTACCGTTCACATTACCGAGCGATGGAAAATCACCCGATGATAGCGTCGGGAGAAACAGCGATCCGAAAATGAAACACGAACGAATGAAGCGCCCGAACGGTTGTGTTTATTCGCAGATTTTGTTTTGATGCCTACGAAAATTCATCGTACTTCGCGTTTCCGATCGTTGTTCAGCAACATTGCATGGGACAATGTCATTCAAGATAATTGTACATTCGTAGGAACAACATTCGTGGTTATGGAATT
The DNA here is from genome assembly GCF_002204515.2 of Aedes aegypti. Taxonomy (NCBI): domain Eukaryota; kingdom Metazoa; phylum Arthropoda; class Insecta; order Diptera; family Culicidae; genus Aedes; species Aedes aegypti. The sequence continues at coordinate 183,327 of NW_018734854.1, forward strand.
CGGGGTAATGGTACATTCGGGGTAGTAGCATTCTGAGAGATGACAGTCGGAGTAATGAGGTAGAATCATTGCGATTCAC